>NC_090742.1:2846365-2858865 GCF_036898095.1 Palaemon carinicauda
TATAATAGAATTATATCACAGCATCAATTTCATTGTTTTACCTTATCATAATTTTCAGAGTTATTATTATTATTATTATTATTATTATCATTATTATTATTACCTAAGCTACAACCTTAGTTGGAAAAGCAAGATGCTATAAGCCCAAGGACTCCCACAGGACAAAATAGCCCAGTGAGGAAAGGAGATAAGGAAATAAATAAACGATGAGAAAAAATTAACAATAACTATTTTAGAAACATTAACAGCATTCAAACAGATATTTCATATATAAACTATAAAAAGACTTATGTCAGCCTATTCAACCTAAAAACATTTGCTGCAACTTTGAATTTCTTAAGTTCTACCGATTCACCTGCCCGATTAGGAATGTCTACCTAGCATCCCATGAAGTGCACCGATATTAAAAAGCCAACTGTAAAAGAACAAAAAGGTTGGGAACCCCTGATTTACAAAATACTATTAACCAATTGTGAGTACCTGAGTGAGAAGTTCCTAGTGAAAGATGTCGAGGATGAGTGATCAGTGAGAAGTGAGTCGTGAGGCGTAAGGAGTGAGGCGTGAGGGGTGAGGCGTGAGGGGTGAGGGGTGAGGAGTGAGTCGTGAGGAGTGAAGCATGAGGGGTGAGGCGTGAGGGGTGATGCGTGAGGGGTAAGTCGTGAGGAGTGAGGTGTGAGGGGTGAGGTGTGAGGCGAGAGGCGTGAGGAGTGAGTCGTGAGGAGTGAGGTGGGAGGCGTGAGGGGTGATCATGAAGAGTGAGGCGTGAGGGGTGAGTCGTGAGGAGTGAGGTGTGAGGCGTGAAGAGTGAGGCGTGAGGAGTGAGGGGTGAGGCGTGAGGGGTGAGGGGTGAGGAGTGAGTCGTGAGGAGTGAAGCATGAGGGGTGAGGCGTGAGGGGTGATGCGTGAGGGGTGAGGAGTGAGGTGTGAGGGGTGAGGTGTGAGGCGAGAGGCGTGAGGAGTGAGTCGTGAGGAGTGAGGTGGGAGGCGTGAGGGGTGATCATGAAGAGTGAGGCGTGAGGGGTGAGGCGTGAGGAGTGAGGTGTGAGGCGTGAAGAGTGAGGCGTGAGGAGTGAGGCATGAAGAGTGAGGCGTGAGGAGTGAGGGGTGAGGAGTGAGGCGTGAGGGGTGAGTCGTGAAGGGTGAGGGGTGAGGAGTGAGTCCTGAGGCGAGAGTAGGTGAGAGTAACCCCAGTTTGCCAAGTAAACATAAGATGTGGAATGGATTGTTTACCAGTTTACTTTGTTTACCTCATCTGCTTTTAGATTAATTTTCCGGAACTGAAGACAATAGACAAAAACAAAGAAACGTTAATTTGTATTTGCCTCTGTATGACCTGAACCTAAGAATAATCACTGGGGGGGGGAGTGATATAGACTGTAATTTTGATTTAAGGTTTTCTAGGAATTGATTGCAAATGTTAATGGATATTGTTGGGTTTAAGGGAAAACTATTTGGAATTTGAAAATAACATTGATATATAATATTAGAGATGAGAAAAGATACAAAAAAATCACACATTATGTACATATAAACATCTACAATATATATATATATATATATATATAAATATATATATATATATATATATATAAATTACATATATAAACACCATGTATATATATATATATATATATAAATTATATATATAAACACCCAAACAAACACGCACACAAACACACATTCACACACGCATATATATATATATATATATATAAATATATATGTGTGTGTATGTATGTGCGCGCGTGTGTGTAAAATTGACCAGGAATTATCTTCGCCAACATAATTTCTGAACAGCATTGATCCAAGCATAAAAAAAATCGTATTATTGTCTGCTAAGAATAACATTAAGATATCCAAGACAAGAAAACAACAAACCTTAATAAAACAAAGACAAAAAGAAAGCTCCGGGTAATCCTACCAAATGAGAAAAACATTCCAGCGTAGAAAGAGCCAAAGATTTACCGAATAGGTGAAAAAAAAAACTGCCCTGGAAATATTGTCGGCCTGTTTTAATTCCTGGATTCCATAGAAAAACAGAAACGTGATGAATTATAATCCCATCGGAGCTTGATAATTCTTCACGCGAGGAAACTTAATCTTGGATATTTCAATAACAGAATTTGGAATATGCTAATTAGGTCGAGAGAGAGAGAGAGAGAGAGAGAGAGAGAGAGAGAGAGAGGAATAACAATCGTACATATGAAAACGAGTGAGAGTGTGAGAGAGGAATACCAGTCGTACATATAAAATAACTGAGAGAGAGAGAGAGAGAGAGAGAGAGAGAGAGAGAGAGAGAAAGAGGAATTGTGCATGTAAAACGAGTGAGAGTGAAAGAGGAATACCACTCGTACATATAAAAAACAACTGAGAGAGAGAGAGAGAGAGAGAGAGAGAGAGAGAGAGAGAGAGGAATAGCCATCTGAAAAATCTTGGAAATCCAAACGTGGAAAATTGAATAAAATAGACCGATAGATTCTGTGGAAGCAATGAATATTGCGATCAACAATGCGGTCTATCTACTTTAATATTTAATATCACATGTCCTGCAAACCCTTATCTCTCTCTCTCTTTCTCTTTCTCAGCACACAGGCAAAAGCAATATCTCTTCCTTTCTCTTTTCTCTCTCATACAGATATATGCTCATCCTCTCTAGAACACATATATGTACATACACGTACACATAAATGCAGTTAAACACGTATGCAGTTGGACACGCCATTTTCTCCTTTCAGACATCTCTCTCTCTCTCTCTCTCTCTCTCTCTCTCTCTCTCTCGAACACATATATGTACATACACGTACATAAATATAGTTAGACACGTATGTAGTTGCACACATCATTTTATCCTTTTAAATCTCTCTCTCTCTCTCTCTCTCTCTCTCTCACATACATGCTCTTCCTCTCTCGAACACATATATGTACATACAAGTATACATAAATTCAGTTAGACACGTATGCAGTTGTACACGCCATTTTCTCCTTTCAGATATTTTCTCTCTCTCTCTCTCTCTCTCTCTCTCTCTCTCTCTCTCTCTCTCTCTCAAACACACCATTACCACACATACAGTTCACCCAAATAACCATTTTCTCGGAAATATATTTTCCTTATTCACGCATCTTTGTTGTGCAGTAAAGAAAAAAAAAGTCTCTCTAAAGTCTAAAGCATACTCCTAAGTCCATTGTTACTCTGAATGAAAAAAAGTATATGCATTGAAACACAAAAGGATTATACTCAAAGAAGGAAAAAACCAGACAGCAGCACAGAACGAAGAGTATCATATGCATTAGCAGATGATCAAATATACATTTCGTATACTGTTCACTTTCACCACACTCTATATCATACAGAACTTGGAAAACTCCAATAACTCGTCTACTATCCAATCCATTATAAGCACCCACTATACTAATATAACCATCACATCTACCACTGCTAATAGTCCATCCATATACCAAGGCACTTCTACCAATTTTTGGTGGCTAGCCAACATCAAACAAATGAAAAAAAAAGTGGACCTTTCCTCTCTACGCTCCTCCCAGCCTGACGAGGGACACAATCGAGTTCGACTGGTACTGCTAGGGTGCCACAGCCCATCCTCCCCCGTTACCCACCACAGATGAAGCTTCATAACGCTGAATCCCTTACTGCTGCTACCATTTGCTAGTGGTGAAATAAGAGGTTGTTCCATTGCCAATCAATCTTTCTGTTTATAGTACTCGTTATTGAACATGAAGTAACTGTTGTCTGTTACTTGGTAAGGTATGTGGGTAAAAAACTTAAAGAAATATATTGAAACAAGCAGCAGATAACAGCTATTTCATGTTCAAGTGTTGTTATTATTATTATTATTATTATTATTATTATTATTATTATAAGCTAGGCTATAACCCTAATTGGAAAAGCTAGATGCTATAAGCCCAAGGGCTCTAACAGGGAAAATAGCCCAGCAAGGAAAGGAAAAAATTAAAACAAAATATTATAAGAAGAGTAACATTAAAATAAATATCTCCTATATTAACTATAAAAACTTCTACAAAACAAGAGGAAGAGAAATAAGATAGAATAGTGTGCTCGAGTATACCCTCAAGCAAGAGAACTCTAACCCAAGGCAGTGGAAGACCATGGTACAGAGGCTAGGGCACTACCCAAGACTAGAGAACAATGGTTTGATTTTGGAGTGTCCTTCTCCTAGAAGAGCTGCTTAGCATAGCTAAAAGAGTCTCTTCTACCCTTACCAAGAGAAAAGTGGCCACTGAACAATGAAAATGCAATAACCCTTTGGGTGAAGAAGAATTGTTTGGAAATCAGTGTTGTCAGGTGTATGAAGACAGAGGAGAATATGTAAAGAATAGGCCAGACTAATCAGTGTGTGTAGGGAAAGGGAAATGTAAATCAGGAACTTTCTTGGACAACTCAGCTTCTCATGAAAATAAAAAGTTCAAATTACGTGACATTGGTCTGTTAGATATCGAAATAGATCAGTTTTCTTATAAAAAAATACAATTAATTTTAACTCAAGAAATACATCTTGAACATTCCAATGACTTGGCCCTAATGTAAATTAGGAACTTAATTTCATAACTCGGCTCCTCAGGAAAAAAAAAGTTCAAATTAGGTGACATTGGTCTGTCAGATATCGAAATGGATCAGTTTTCTCCTATAAAATATACAATTAGTTATAACTTGGGAAACAGATCTTGAGCATTCTATTAACTTGATCCTAATTTAATTTAGGAACTTTTTTCGATAAATCAATTCCTCAGGAATAAAGTTTCAAATTACGTTTCATTGGTCTGTCAGATATCAAATAAAACATTGTTTTCTATAAAATGAAGAACAATAAGTTATAACATGGGAAACAACTTGAGCATTCTATTAACTTGGCCCTAATGTAATTTTGGAACTTTCTTGGATTACTTAAAAAAAAAAAAAAAAAAAATCATGGTCGTAGGTGGGTCAGAGAATAAAAAACAGAGAATAATTAGTTATAACAGGAAATGGAGACAGTATCCCCTAAGATAATTTCAAGGTTTTATCTCAATCCCCCAAACCATTTACTACGAACCTTTTTCTTAAATAGATGTTACAATAACAGTTTCAGTTAGTTTGCATAATTAACTAATACAGTATTATATATTGATCAGTATTATATATTGTATTATAGCAGTATTAAATATAGATTTTTTTTAACTTTTATCAGTGCTCTATTTTTACCTAAGTTGTTAAAAAAAATATGGAATCAAAATGATACGATAGTGTCCTTGGCCACAGGTTTATTTTTGCTTATCTATCTATTTGTCTATCAATTTGAAGAGAAAATTCTAAAATATATAAAAGATGTGAAAACTAAGAATAAAATTGAGGAACTGTAAAATCACACATATATGGAAGATTTATTTCAATGTTTTTATTGTGCTTAAACTTCTCTTGTAGTGTTTCCTTATTTCCTTTCCTCAAAGGGATATTTTCCTTGTTAGAGTCCTAAGACTTATAGCATCCTGGTATTCCAACAAAGGTTGTAGCTTAGCAAGTAATAACAATAATAATAACAATAATAATAATGATAATATTCCCTGTTAGAGCCCTAGGGCTCATAGCATCCAGTTTTTCCAACTAGGGTTATAGATTGGCAAGTAATAATAATAATAATAATAATAATAATAATAATAATAATAATAATAATAATAATAATAATAATAACATTCCCTGTTAGAGCCCTAGGGCTTATAGCATCCTGCTTTTCCAACTAGGGTTATAGCTTAGCAACTAATAATAATAATAATAATAATAATAATAATAATAATAATAATAATAATAATAATAATCTCTGTTAGAGCTCTAGGGCTTATAGCATCCAGTTTTTCCAACTAGGGTTATAGCTTGGAAAGTAATAATAATAATAATAATAATAATAATAATAATAATAATAATAATAATAATAATAATAATATTCCCTGTTAGAGCCCTAGGGCTTATAGCATCCTGCTTTTCCAACTAGGGTTATAGCTTAGCAAGTGATGATGATTATAATAATAATAATAATAATAATAATAATAATAATAATAATAATAATAATAATAATATTCCCTGTTAGAGCCCTAGGGCTTATAGAATCCTGCTTTTCCAACTAGGGTTATAGCTTAGCAACTAATAATAATAATAATAATAATAATAATAATAATAATATTAATAATAATAATAATAATAATAATAATAATAATAATAATAATAATAATAATAATAATATTCCCTGTTAGAGCTCTAGGGCTTATAGCATCCTGCTTTTCCAACTAGGGTTATAGCTTAGCAAGTGATAATAATAATTAATAATAATAATAATAATAAATAATAATAATAATAATATAATAATAATAATATTCCCTGTTAGAGCCCTAGGGCTTATAGTATCCTGCTTTTCCAACTAGGGTTGTAGCTTAGCAACTAATAATAATAATAATAATAATAATAATAATAATAATAATAATAATAATAATAATAATAATAATAATAATATTCCCGGTTAGAGTCCTGGAACTTATAGCATCCTGCTTTTCCAACCAGGTTTGTAGCTTAGTAACAACAACTAATAATAATAATAATAATAATAATAATAATAATAATAATAATCATAATAATAGGAATTTCTAAATATATAAAAGGTGAAAACTAAGAAATAAATATGAACAATTGTAAAACGTGAATCTATCAATAAAATATATGAATATATAAAATAGATAAAATATTAAGAATATGAGCACCTATAAAACAACGATTCTAAAAGGAAACCACAATGTTATTGTAAGTGATGGAACTATGGAAGCAGTAAATTCGTAAAGACATTAAGTAAACATCTTCAATGATGGTAAAATAAGAGAAGAAAAGCGGTGAGTAATCAAATAGGTTTTAAGCAAAGACGACGCCACAGTTTGTGCACGAGATTGTGGGAAACCCTGAGTGTTTATGGAAGCCTGCTCTGGTCCTGTGGACGTGAGCTGTGGATGTTGAATGCCGACGAAAGATGAAAGTCTTGGAATATGTAGTGACGAAGTATGAACTGGTATAAGGGGAAGAGGAAAAAATTTGAGAATTGGGTTGTTATTATTATTATTATTATTATTATTATTATTATTATTATTATTATTATGAGAATTGGGTTATTATTACTATTATTATTATTATTATTATTATTATTATTACTATCATCATTATGAGAATTTGGTTGTTATTATTATTATTATTATTATTATTATTATTATTATTATTATTATTATGAGAATTAGGTTACTATTATTATTATCATTATTATTATCATTTTTATTATTATTATTATTATTATGAGAATTTGGTTATTATTATTATTACCATTATTATTATTATTATTATTATTATTATTATTATTATTATTATGAGAATTGGGTTATTATTACTATTATTATTATTGCTCTTGTTGTTGTTGTTATTAGCTATGCTACAACCCTAGTTGGAAAAGCAATATGCTATAAGCCAAATGGCTCCTACAGGGAGATATAGCCCAGTGAGGGAAAGGAAATAAGGAAATAAAAAAAGATATGAGAAATAATTAACAATTAATGATTTATTAAAAAGAAAACATAACATCAAAACATATATTTTTGGTGGCCTATTGGAAGAGTCCCTGCCTGGGCGCTCGCCGGACTGGAGTTCGAGTCAAGTTCTAACTCCCTAGTTTCTTTAGTGTCTGTGACCTCACCATCCTTGTGATCTAATTATGCGGGGTTTGGGTGGAGCCTATAGGTCTATTTGCTGAGTCATCAGCAGCCATTGCCTGGGTCTCCTTGGTTCTAGCTTGGGTGGAGAGGGGGCTTGGGCGCTGATCACATGTATATATGATCAGTCTCTAGGGCATTGTCCTGCTTGATAGGCCAATGTCACTGTCCCTTGCCTCTGCCATTCATGAGCGGCCTTTAAAACCTTTGAACACTGCCTTAAAACAGTCTTTGAGCTTGTAAAAGCGTAATCAAAAGCATTTTTATCATTTTAATCATGTATTTACAATATCAAAGACTTTGTTTTACATGCAGCGTTGCCAACAGTTTCTCCTTTGCTAAACACAGAGTTGCCAACAGTTTCTCCTTTGCTATACCTAGCGTTGCCAATAGTTTCTCCTTTGCTAAACACAACGTTGTCAACAGTTTCTTCTTTGCTGAACACAGCGTTGCCAACAGATTCTCCTTTTCTAAATAAAGCGTCGCTAACAGTCTTTCCTTTCTGAACACAGCGTTGTCAACAGTTTCTCCTTTGCTGAACACAGCGTTGTCAACAGTTTCTTCTTTGCTGAACAAAGCGTTGTCAACAGTTTCTTCTTCCCTGAACACAGCGTTGCGTTATTCAACAGTTTCTCCTTTGCTGAACAAAACTATGTCAACAGATTCTCCTTTGCTAAACAAAGCGTCACTAGCAGTCTTTCCTTTGCTGAACACAGCGTTGTCAACAGTTTCTCCTTTGCTGAACACAGCGTTGTCAACAGTGTCTCCTTTGATAAACACAGCGTTGTCAACAGTTTCTCCTTTGCTGAACACAGCATTGCCAACAGTTTCCTCCTTTGCTGAACACAGCGTTTGCCAACAGTTTCTCCTTTGCTGAACACAGCGTTGCCAACAGTTTCTCCTTTGCTGAACACAGCGTTGCCAACAGTTTCTCCTTTGCTGACACAGCGTTGCCAACAGTTTCTCCTTTGCTGAACACAGCGTTGCCAACAGTTTCTCCTTTGCTGAACACAGCGTTGTCAACAGTTTCTTCTTTGCTGAACAAAGCGTTGTCAACAGTTTCTTCTTCCCTGAACACAGCGTTGCGTTATCAACACTTTCTCCTTTGCTGAACAAAACGATGTCAACAGATTCTCCTTTGCTAAACAAAGCGTCACTAGCAGTCTTTCCTTTGCTGAACACAGCGTTGTCAACAGTTTCTCCTTTGCTGAACACAGCGTTGTCAACAGTTTCTCCTTTGCTGAACACAGCGTTGCCAACAGTTTCTCCTTTGCTGAACACAGCGTTGCCAACAGTTTCTCCTTTGCTGAACACAGCGTTGCCAACAGTTTCTCCTTTGCTGAACACAGCGTTGCCAACAGTTTCTCCTTTTGCTGAACACAGCGTTGTCAACAGTTTCTCCTTTGCTGAACACAGCGTTGCCAACAGTTTCTCCTTTGCTGAACACAGCGTTGCCAACAGTTTCTCCTTTGCTGAACACAGCGTTGCCAACAGTTTCTCCTTTGCTGAACACAGCATTGTCAACAGTTTCTCCTTTGCTGAACACAGCGTTGCCAACAGTTTCTCCTTGCTGAACACAGCGTTGCCAACAGTTTCTCCTTTGATAAACACAGCGTTGCCAACAGTTTCTCCTTTGCTGAACACAGCGTTGCCAACAGTTTCTCCTTTGATAAACACAGCGTTGTCAACAGTTTCTCCTTTGCTGAACACAGCGTTGCCAATAGTTTCTCCTTTGATAAACACAGCGTTGCCAACAGTTTCTCCTTTGCTGAACACAGCGTTGCCAACAGTTTCTCCTTTGATAAACACAGCGTTATCTGCTACATTGTACAGCGAGGTCAGAAGTCTCTTAAGCTTCACGGGAAATGTACCGGAACTAATGAAACCAACTGTACGATACATGAGCTCTCCAATTAACATATAAACTACACAGATTACAGCAATCAAAGAATAACAATCATAGCAATGAACGCAAGAAGACTCAAGGAATTTTATATAATATGGTTGACACATTACATTAATATGAACATTTTTGGAATTGGGGTAAGAATTTAGTATTTTGAAATAGAACTTATGTCATTCCAAAGGGTAGAACAACACAGTAAAGTGAGTGAGAGAGAGAGAGAGAGAGAGAGAGAGAGAGAGAGAGAGAGAGAGAGAGAGAGAGAGAGAGAAGAGAGAGAGAGAGAGAGAGAGAGAGAGTTACAAGGACTTACAAGGATTTTGGATGTCTCACAGACTTTTACTCCATCCGCGGAGACTCCATTTGCTCTTTGGTAGAACGATTTAGGTTTAATCATTTGGAGAGTTCTTATGATCTGGTCTAACTTATTCTTAAACTTATTTACCATGTTACTGTTTACTACATAAGCTGGAAGTCTATTCCATGTATTTGCTATTTTGTATGTAGAGAAATTGCCACATTGAGCGGTGCTGTATCTTTTCAATTCCAGTTTGTATCCGTTACCTCTGGACTGATTTGTGCTAAGCGTTAATAGATTAATGTCATCTACATTTGTTATCCCTTTTAAGAATTTTGAATACTTCTGTGAACTGTCCCTGAGAGAGAGAGAGAGAGAGAGAGAGAGAGAGAGAGAGAGAGAGAGAGAGAGAGAGAGAGACTTCTCTGGATTACTCAATTTTAAAACTTATTGTATGCCTCAATCGAGAGAGAGAGAGAGAGAGAGAGAGAGAGAGAGAGAGAGAGAGAGAGAGATTTGAGGTTTTCTGGCATCACGACAACTAATGTCATTACGAGAGAGAGAGAGAGAGAGAGAGAGAGAGAGAGAGAGAGAGAGAGAGAGAGAGAGAGAGAGACTTCTCTGGATTACTCAATTTTAAAACTTATTGTATGCCTCAATCCAGAGAGAGAGAGATTTGAGGTTTTCTGGCATCACGACAACTAAGGTCATTACGAGAGAGAGAGAGAGAGAGAGAGAGAGAGAGAGAGAGAGAGAGAGAGAGAGCTATTTCCAAACTCCTTCGAATATTCCGTAGCCTGAGATTGCTGTTTGGAAACACGCTCACGAATGCTCTCGCATTCCTCAGTAGTACTCTATAAGATCCTCCACTTTCCCTCCCCCATTCCTTCCACCTCCCACCCCCCCCCCCCCTTTCCCCTCGAAGGAGCGTCCCGGAAACTCAAAAAGTCGAAGAGAAACGAGAGCCAGATAACTTGGAGGAATATAAACGAGCCCAATTAAAACGCCTTTCGCTTGAGGTTCGTACTGTCGTTCCTATGGCCACCTTAAAAGTTCCTAATTTAAGGAAAGTCTTATTATTATTATTATTATTATTATTATTATTATTTATTATTATTATTATTATTATTATTATTATTATTATACGTATTTATCTCTTTAAGGAGTGTGAGGTTTTACTGTTTAATGTCATAATTTTCATCAAGTTCCTGAGAGAGAGAGAGAGAGGAGAGAGAGGAGAGAGAGAGAGAGAGAGAGAGAGAGAGAGAGAGAGAGAGAACACATACCAGAGAATGGCAGACGAGAAAAACACGAATAAAATTGAGAGAGAGAGAGAGAGAGAGAGAGAGAGAGAGAGAGAGAGAGAGAGAGAGAGAGAGAGAGAGAGAGAGAGGAGAGAGAGAGAGGAACACATACCAGAGAATGGCAGACGAGAAAAACACGAATAAAATTGAGAGAGAGAGAGAGAGAGAGAGAGAGAGAGAGAGAGAGAGAGAGAGAGAGAGAGAGAGAGAGAGAGAGAGAGAGAGAGAGAGAGGAACACATACCAGAGAATGGCAGACGAGAAAAACACGAATAAAATTGAGAGAGAGAGAGAGAGAGAGAGAGAGAGAGAGAGAGAGAGAGAGAGAGAGAGAGAGAGAGAGAGAGAGGTGGTGGTACATTTGGCTTCATTGATTCCGGTACATTTTATGGAAAGTTATGAGACGTCAGTGTACCGGAATTAAAAAAGCCAACTGTACAGTAGTACAGAATAACTGTATACATGTATAACTGTAATACCTTAACTGTATACCTATGCTTACGGGTTATTACCGTACATAACATGTGTCTAAATAGTATTTAAAGATTTTAAAGGCCACTCATGAATGGCAGAGACAAGGGACAGTAACATTGCCCTATCGAGCGGGACAATGCCTTAGAGACTGACCATATATACATATGATCAGCGCCCAAGCCCCCCTCTCCACACAAGCTAGGACCAGGGAGGCCAGGCAATGGCTACTGATGACTCAGCAGATAGACCTATAGACTCCCCCAAAACCCCCATCCTTAGCTCACAAGGAAGGTGAGGTTTACAGGGACCAAAAAAACTAACGAGTTTGAGCGGGACTCGAACCCCAGTCTGGGCGTTCACCAGTCAGGGACGTTACCCACACCGGCCACCACAACCTTAGTGATGACAAAATAATGATAAACCACGTTACGTAAAATAACATTAGAATACCATGAATTATGAAAAACAACGAGACGAATTAACACTTATCTTTTAAAAATAAATATCTTTAAAAAATATTTCCAAAAGACTAAATTACCAAATTCAAAACGTTTAATTGGGCTCCGCATAACACTAAGTAGAATTGGAAGACTCAGGCCTACATGGCTGAGGACTATGAAGCGCGAAGTAGGAGATGATGAATGGAGAAAGTATTGATTTAAAAGCTCAAGATAGGGGACGACTGGGGGAAATCTAACCGAGGCCCTTTGCGTCAATAGGCGTAAGAGATGATGATGACGACATTGCAAAAGTGCACCTACCAAGAGGCCTTG
>NC_090742.1:2863865-2866365 GCF_036898095.1 Palaemon carinicauda
CAGCAGTAGCCTCCCAATAAACAGCTTGAACTCATGGTCCAGAGCTGGGATTGATCTGCTGCCATGCGAATGCTAGGAGAAAACGCTACCACTAAACTAGCCAGAATTTCATATTTCGGGATTGAGCATCTCTTTTAAGATCACTAAATATCAACTCCTTTCATCATCATCATCATCTGCTACGCCTATCGACACAAAGGGCCTTGATTAGATTTTGCCAGTCGTCTCTATTTTGAGGTTCTAAATCGATACGTTTCCATTCACCATTTCCTAATTCACACTCCATAGCCCTCAGCCACAGAGGTCTGGGTCTTCCACCTATTCTAGTGCCTTGTAGTTCTTTAATAACCTATTCTTTTGCCCTTTACAACCTTTATAATCTATTCTAGTGCCTTGGAGTGCCTTTATAACACATTCTAGTACCTTGTAGTGCCTTTATAACCCATTCTAGTGCCTTGTAGGGCCTTCATAACCTATTCAAGTGCCTTGGATTGCCTTTATAACCTATTCTAGTGCCAGGCAGTTCCTTTATAACCTATTCTAGTGCCATGCAGTTCCTTTATAACCTATTCTAGTGCCATGCAGTTCCTTTATAACCTATTCTAGTGCCTTGCAGTGCCTTTATAACCTATTCTAGTGCCTTTATAACCTAATCTAGTGCCTTGTATTGCCTTCTTAACCTATTCTAGTGCCTTTATAACCAATTCTAGTGTTTTGTAGTGCCTTTATAACCTATTCTAGTGTCTTGTAGTGCCTTTTATAACCTATTCTAGTGCCTTGTAGTGTCTTTATAACCTATTCAAGTGCCTTGGATTGCCTTTATAACCTATTTCTAGTGCCAGGCAGTTCCTTTATAACCTATTGTAGTGCCTTTTAGTGCCTTTATAACCTATTCTAGTGCCTTCTAGTGCCTTGTATTGCCTTCTTAACCTATTCTAGTGCCTTTATAACCAATCCTAGTGTTTTGTAGTGCCTTTATAACCTACTCTAGTGTCTTGTAGTGCCTTTATAACCTATTCTAGTGCCTTGTAGTGCCTCTATAACCTATTCTAGTGCCTTGTAGTGCCTTTATAACCTATTCTAGTGCCGTAGCAGTTCCTTTATAACCTATTCTAGTGCCTTGTAGTGCCTTTTTAACCTATTCTAGTGCCTTGTATTGCCTTTTTAAACCCATTCTAGTGCCTTTATAATCAATTCTAGTGTTTTGTAGTGCCTTTATAACCTATTCTAGTGCCTTGTAGTGCCTTTATAACCTATTCTAGTGTCTTGTAGTGCCTTTATAACCTATTCTAGTGCCTTGCAGTTCCTTTATAACCTATTCTAGTGCCTTTATAATCAATTCTAGTGTTTTGTAGTGCCTTTATAACCCATTCTAGTGCCTTGTAGTGCCTTTATAACCTATTCTAGTGCCTTGTAGTGCCTTTATAACCTATTCTAGTGTCTTGTAGTGCCTTTATAACCAATTCTAGTGCCTTGCAGTTCCTTTATAACCTATTCTAGTGCCTTGTATTGCCTTTTTAACCTATTCTAGTGCCTTTATAATCAATTCTAGTGTCTTTGTAGTGCTTTTATAACCTATTCTAGGGCCTTGTAGTGCCTTTATAACCTATTCTAGTGCCTTGTAGTGCCTTTATAACCTATTCTAGTGCCTTGTAGTGCCTTTATAACCTATTCTAGTGTCTTGTAGTGCCTTTATAACCTATTCTAGTGCCTTGTAGTGCCTTTATAACCTAATCTAGTGCCTTGTATTGCCTTCTTAACCTATTCTAGTGCCTTTATAACCAATTCTAGTGTTTTGTAGTGCCTTTATAACCTATTCTAGTGTCTTGTAGTGCCTTTATAACCTATTCTAGTGCCTTGTAGTGCCTCTATAACCTATTCTAGTGCCTTGTAATCCCTTTCTAGACTATTCTAGTGCCTTGTAGGGCCTTTATAACCTATTTTAGTGCCTTGTAGTGCCTTTATAACCTATTCTAGTGGCTTGTAGTGCCATTATAACCTATTCTAGTGCCTTGTAGTGTCTTTATAACCTATTCAAGTGCCTTGGATTGCCTTTATAACCTATTCTAGTGCCAGGCAGTTCCTTTATAACCTATTGTAGTGCCTTGTAGTGCCTTTATAACCTATTCTAGTGCCTTGTAGTGTCTTTATAACCTATTCAAGTGCCTTGGATTGCCTTTATAACCTATTCTAGTGCCTTGTAGTGCCTCTGTAACCTATTCTAGTGCCTTGTAGGGCCTTTATAACCTATTCTATTGCTTTGCAGTGCCTTTATAACCTATTCTATTGCTTTGCAGTGCCTTTATAACCTATTCTAGTGCTTTTTTACTGTTTTTATAACCTATTCTAGTGCCTTGTAGTGCTTTCATAAACATCAAATTGATCGGATCGATGACTGGTTGACCCCTTGCGTCCGACCGCTGACTTCAATTTCCATTTATTTCCATTTCCGGAATTATAATGTTCTCTCTTCTTTAAAAGGCGGAGCTATCACTACGGA
>NC_090742.1:2871365-2874604 GCF_036898095.1 Palaemon carinicauda
TACCATCTAATCTTCTTACGGGAGCAAACGGTAGCGGCCACCACCAAGGCTCAGACAATACGTGGTGCCACACACAAGACGTACCAACCTCCCCGGTTTTACTTGGCATACCCAAACGTTTAACGCGTTTAGCTGCCAACTACCATCTAATCTTCTTACGGGAGCAAACGGTAGCGGCCACCACCAAGGCTCAGACAATACGTGGTGCCACACACAAGACGTACCAACCTCCCCGGTTTTACTTGGCATACCCAAACGTTTTATGGGTTTAGTTGCCAACTACCACTAAAACTTCTTACGGGAGCAAACGGTAGCGGCCACCACCAAGGCTCAGACCATACGTGGTGCCACACACAAGACGTACCAACCTCCCCGGTTTTACTTGGCATACCCCAAACGTTTAACGCATTTAGCTGCTATCTACCATCTAATCTTCTTACAGGAGCAAACGGTAGCGGCCCGCCACCAAGGCTCAGACAATACGTGGTGCCACACACAAGACGTACCAACCTCCCCGGTTTTACTTGGCATACCCAAACGTTTAACGCGTTTAGCTGCCAACTACCATCTAATCTTCTTACGGGTGCAAACGGTAGCGGCCACCACCAAGGCTCAGACAATACGTGGTGCCACACACAAGACGTACCAACCTCCCCGGTTTTACTTGGCATACCCAAACGTTTAACGCGTTTAGCTGCCAACTACCATCTAATCTTCTTACGGGAGCAAACGGTAGCGGCCACCACCAAGGCTCAGACAATACGTGGTGCCACACACAAGACGTACCAACCTCCCCGGTTTTACTTGGCATACCCAAAAGTTTTACGGGTTTAGTTGCCAACTACCACTAAATCTTCTTACGGGAGCAAACGGAAGCGGCCACCACCAAGGCTCAGACAATACGTGGTGCCACACGAAAGACGTACCAATCTCCCCTGTTTTACTCAGCATAACCGAAACATTTTACGCGTTTATGTGCCAACTACCATTAAATCTTCTTACGGGAGCACGGGAGCGTCCGCCACCAAGACACAGACAATACGTGGAGCCACACGCAAGACCTACCAACCTCCTTGGTTTTACTTAGCATAACCAAACGTTTTACGCGTTTGGTTGCCAACTACAATTCAATCTTCTTACGGAAGCAAACGGAAGAAAGACACGTGACTGAGACCCCAGCCTTAAGGTCTATTTCGGCAAAAAGAAATGAGTCAGATAGTTATATCCGACCTTGTTTCAATAAAGTTTTTATGATGAATAAATGAGAATCTCTCGCATGACATCCCCAATAAAATAGAAATAAAAAGGAAGCTTTGGCAATATTGAAAAAGGAAACTGCCTCTAAAAAAGAAATTAAAATTGTTATTTTTTTTCTTCAAAATTGTTATTTTCGTCTGTGTGGGAGATACGTTTCTGCCATTAACATGGAATTTTGACTAAATGGACATATCTAACATATATTTGTGCATATAAATAGAGTTTATGTATGTATATGTATGTATACATATATACATATATATACGTGTATATATACATATACATATTATATATATATATATATATATATATATATATATATAATATATATATATATATACATATATACGTGTATATACACACACACACACACACAACACATATATATATATATATATATATATATATATATATATATATATATATATATATATATACATATATACGTGTATGTATATATATATATATATATATATATATATATATATATATATATATATATATATATATATATATATATATATACACACATATATACCCTACTTATATATATTTCAGTTTTTTTCCATACCTACCTCGAAGCCATTTCGTTTTATCTCATATTCAGTGTTAAAAGAAAAATGCAAATTTTTTTCTTTCTTTCTTTTTTACCACGACCAACAAGGCTTATGGCCTCTTACATATGGCAACAATACGACAGTCAACTTTGCTGGAAAATATTTCTGTATTTCCATCGAAGAATTTCAAGTTCTACTTGAGAATGGAAGAGGAATTATATTATTATTATTATTATTATTATTATTATTATTATTATTATTATTATTATTACTACTACTACTACTACTACTACTACTACTACTACTACTACTACTACTACTACTACTACTACTACTACTATTATTATTATTATTATTATTATTATTATTATTATTATTATTACTAGTTAAGCTACAACCCTGATTGGTAAAGCAAGATGCTATAAGCCAAAGGGCTCTAATATGGAAAAATAACCAAATGAGGAGAGGAAATAAGAAAATAAATAAACGACATGAGAAATAATAAACAACCAAAATGAAACATCTCAAAAAACAATAAAAATAAACAGACATTTCATATATAAACTATAAAAAGACTTATTACGTCAGCCTGTTCAACATAAAAAAACATCTGCTGCAAATTTGAACTCGCGACTGGATGGTTGTCAAAGAAACGAAGGCTTTGGAGAATGAATAAAGAGCTGTTTATAATTTTAATTTTTTTAGAATAATGAATTAATTTAACAAGGGTAATTATTTTTTTCAATGTTAATTATATGCGTAACTTAATTTAATCCTATTTTCAGCATTATGTTTTCGTAACAAGGTGAAAATTCAGAGAAAAAATATACGCAGTATTTATTATTATTATTATTATTATTATTATTATTATTATTATTATTATTTATTATTATTATTATTATTATTATTATTATTATTGTTGTTGTTGTTGTTGTTGTTGTTGGCAACAAGCCTAGTTGGAAAAGCAGAATGCTATAAGACCAATGGTTCCAACAGGGAAAATAGCCAAGTGAGGAATGGAAATAAGGAAACTACAAGAAAAGTAATTAACAAAGTAATCAACAATTAGATTGCAATATATTAAGAACAGTAACAACATTAAAACAAACATTTCATATGTAAACTATAAAAACTAAAAAAATCATTATAGTCTCATTTAACCTTTAAACAACTGAATTACGAATGAAAAATATACTAAAAACCAAGTCCGTAATATTATTCGCATAATATATCTTTAAGGAAGGCCCATCAACAGCTCGTCGAACCGTTTTACACAAATTCAACGTCATTATTCCCACTATATTCATGGAATACTGTTGTTCATTTCTTGTATGACTTATGAAAGTATGTATGTATGTATGTATGTATGTATGTATGTATATACATATTTACAGAGTATATATATATATATATATATATAATATA
>NC_090742.1:2875104-2880104 GCF_036898095.1 Palaemon carinicauda
AAAATGGAATACTGAGATATAAATATCTATTATCTATACTTGAGAGAGAGAGAGAGAGAGAGGAGGAGAGAGAGAGAGAGAGAGAGAGGAGAGAGAGAGAGATTTTATAGAAGGAAATTGAGGAGAAACAAAGTAGAATACTGAGATATGAATATCTATTATCTATACTTCAGAGAGAGAGAGAGAGAGAGAGCCTTACCTTATTGCCTATTTTTTTTGTTTTGGGGTCCCCCAAGTCCCTCAGTGTGAGGCACCTCGTATATCCACCAGAGAGTTGCTAATGCATCTTCCGGTGTAATTTTGCATCTTCCAGTATTGGGATGCATCTTAGGTATTGATCGAGCTTATTTTTCTTAAACACATCTACGCTCACTCCTGATATGTTTCTTAGATGAGCTGGCAGCACATTAAATAGTCGCTGCATTATCGATGCTGGTGCGTAGTGGATTAATGTCCCGTGCGCCTTCCTTAGTTTTCCTGGTATATTTTTTGGCACTATTAATCTACCTCGGTTTGCTCTTTCTGATATTTTTAGCTCCATGATGTTTTCAGTAATTCCTTCTATTTGCTTCCATGCTTGTATTATCATGTAGCGTTCTCTTCTCCTTTCTAGACTGTATAGTTTTAAAAATTGCAGTCTTTCCCAGTACTCAAGGTCCTTAACTTCTTCTATTCTAGCAGTATAGGACCTTTGTACACTCTCTATTTGTGCAATATCCATTTGGTAGTGTGGGTACCATATCACATTGCAGTACTCGAGTGTACTACGTACATAAGTTTTGTAAAGCATAATCATGTGTTCAGCTTTTCTTGTTTTAAAGTGTCTGAATAACATTCCCATTTTTGCTTTACATTTAGCCAACAGTGTTGCTATTTGGTCGTTGCATAACATATTCCTATTTAACATTACACCAAGGTCCTTTAATTGCTTCCTTGTTTGTGATTGTCTCGTTATTAGGTCCCTTGTATGCATATACCATTCCTTCTCTGTTTCCATAATTCATTGATTCGAATTTAAAATACCATCCTATTTATCTCCGCCCATTCATATATTTTGTTTAGATCTCTTTGTAGTGAAGTTCCTATCTTCATCACAAAATAATTTCTCTACTTATTCTTGTGTCATCGGCGAAACTTCTCACTAGAAAGGTTTTCAACATCAGTCTATGTCTGAGATCATAATAACAAAGAGCAGTGCAGCAAATACCGTACCTTGTGGCACGCCAGATATTACTGAGCTTCATCGATTTCCGTCATTTGCAACCACTATCTGTTTTCTGTTTTGCAAGAATTCTTTTACCCATTTTCCTATCTTTCCCACAATATTATGCTTTCTCATTTTTTTTCTCTAATATATATGGTCTACCTTGTCAAAGGCTTTTGCTAAATCTAGATAGATCACATCTGTGTCTTTCTCATTTATCATATTTTTGTATATGTTTTCACAGTGTGCTATCAGTTGGGTTTGTGTACTTTATCCGGGCACAAAACCGTGTTGACCTCTATTAAAAAAAATTATTTTTAACCAAATGATCCATTATTTTCTTTTTTATTACCCTCTCATACACTTTCATAATATGTGATGTTAGACTAACAGATCTATAATTGCTTGCCTCTAGTCTTGATCCACTTTTGAAGATAGGGGTTATATAAGCTAATATATGTTTAACATATATCTCGCTCATATCTACACTTTGTCTTAGCAGTATTGCAAGCGGCTTCGCGATAGTGTTTGCAGTTTTTTTTTAACAAAATCGCTGGAACTCCCATCTGGAGAGAGAGAGAGAGAGAGAGAGAGAGAGAGAGAGAGGAGAGAGAGAGAGGAGAGAGATTGTATGGAATTGTATGGAAGAAGAAACAAAATGGAATACTGAGATATAAATGTCTATCATTTATACTTCGGAGAGAGAGAGAGGAGAGAGAGAGAGAGGAGAGAGAGAGAGAGAGAGAGAGAGAGAGAGAGAGAGAGATTGTATGGAATTGTATGGAAGGAGAAACAAAATGGAATACTGAGATATAAATATCTATTATTTATACTTCGGAGAGGAGGAGAGAGAGAGAGAGAGAGAGAGGAGAGGGAGAGAGAGAGAAAGAGAGAGAGAGAGAGAGAGAGAGAGAGAGAGAGAGAGAGGAGAGAGAGGAGGAGGAGAGAGAGAGAGAGAGAGAGAGAGATTGTATGGAACTGTATGAAAGGAGAAACAAAATGGAATACTGAGATATAAATGTCTATTATTTATACTTGGTAGAGAGAGAGAGAGAGAGAGAGAGAGAGAGAGAGAGAGAGGAGAGAGAGAGAGAGAGAGAGAGACTGTATGGAATTATATGTAAGAAAATTTAACATAAACAAAATGGAAATACTGAGATATAAATATCTATTATCTATACTTCAGAGAGAGAGAGAGAGAGAGAGAGAGAAGAGAGAGAGAGAGGAGAGGAGAGAGAGAGAGAGAGAGAGATTGTATGGAGGCAAATCAAGTAGAGAGGAAAACGAATACTGAAATATAAAGAATCTTTATTATCTATACATCCGAGTGGAGAAGGAAAAATGATAAAGAAAAATAATTCAGGGTATTATATAATACTAACAACCGTTAATGCGTTAATGAAATCGTCAGATAAAAATCCAAAAGTAATTTCTGATCAGTCCTTGAACAATTATTCTAATAATAATACAGAATAGGTAAAGACGGTCTCACATGGTCCACAATGTTTTTTTTTCTTTTAATTGCTTCAATTTTCTCCTTTCGTAGCCTACTAAGAATAAAAAACTTTTCTATATCGTTTCTTCTCATAGGGACACGTCCTCTACATCAGGTCACCAGGTCCATTTCTTTCATTCTTCTTCTTCCTCTTTCCCACCGTTATCCAAACATCGGTTGCCTGATACAGCATCAGACATGGTCTATAATTTCTCTCATTCATTTCACCCCAAGTCTCTCCTCCCTCGCACACACAGACTGCAATCTCTAACTGTTATCTGATGAACCCTTTCACATTCTCCACCATCCTTCAAACCAATATTTCTTGCAGACGAATGTATCTCTGTAATTCTGATAATCATTTGGTAATGTGTTTTCAGCGTTGTTTTCTATATATAGGTTTTTTCAGCGTTATTAAGCGGGATTTGCAAGTTTCTTGCTTGATAATTTATGATAATTTTTCGAATGAAAAGATATTTTACATTAAACAGAAAACCTTATGTTAATTACATCACCGTTTATGGTTAGTGGAATCCCTTTGTTGTATAGATTTCACATTCAAATGAAATATTTTGAAAAGGTAAGGTTTTGGACAAGCCTTAACAAAAATAAACAAAGGGGTACTTTGAGAACTTTAAAAAAACAGTGCACTGAAACCTCGTTAATGGGCAATAAGTCTTACCAAAAGGGTTACTCTGAGAGAAAAAAAAATTAAAATAAAATAAAAACACTGCACTGAAAGTCCCATATTAGGCAATGAATCTTGCCAAAAGGGGTACTTTGAGAAATTCAGAAACACTGAAAGCTAGTAACAGACAAAAAGTTTTACCAAAATGGGTACCTTTGAGAAATTTCAGAGACACTGAAAACTTGTAACAGATAACAAGTCTTACCAAAGAAAGGTACTTTGAGAAATTTCAGAAACACTGAAATCTTGTAACAGTCAACAAGTCTTACCCAAAGGGGTACTTTGAGGAGAAATTTCGAGAAACACTGAAAGCTTGTAACAGACAACAAGTTTTATCAAAAGGGGTACCTTTAAAAAATTCAGAAACACTGAAAGCTTGTAACAGAAAACAAGTCTTACCAAAAGGGGGTACTTCGAGAAATTTCAGAAACACTGAAAGCTTTTGGTAACAGACAAGTCTTAACAAAAGTGGTGCTTTGAGAAATTTCAGAAACACTGGAAGCTTGGAACAGACAGTAAGTCTTACCAAAAAGGGTACTTTGAGAAATTTCAGAAACGCTGAAAGCTTGTAACAGACAACCAGTTTTACCAAAAGGGGTACTTTTAGAAATTTCAAAAACATATCACTGAAAGCCCGTAACAGACAAGTCTAAGCAAAATGGGTACTTTGAGAAATTTCAGAAACACTGAAAGATTGTTACAGACAACAAGTCTTACCAGAAGGGGTACTTTGAGAAATTTCATAAAACACTGAGAGCCCGTAATAAC
The DNA here is from genome assembly GCF_036898095.1 of Palaemon carinicauda. Classification (NCBI taxonomy): domain Eukaryota; kingdom Metazoa; phylum Arthropoda; class Malacostraca; order Decapoda; family Palaemonidae; genus Palaemon; species Palaemon carinicauda. Next base: position 2,879,260 of record NC_090742.1, read on the forward strand.
TATGACACGTGTTGTAGGAGATGATGAATGGAGAAGTATTGATTTAAAAACTCAATACTTATCATAAGGAGTATTTTGAGAAATTATACAAAAGAAAACAATACTAATGAAAGCCTGTAATAGGCAAGTCTTGCAAAATGGATTAATGGAGAAAAAAAACACACACACTGAACTGAAAGCCCGTAATAGCCATCAGGCAACAAGCCTTACCAATTGGGGCTCTTTGATAGAATTAAAACAACACTGCTAGCCCGTAAAAGGCAAGGTCTCTTTAAAGGTGGATCAAATGACTAAATGCCGCTGGTCTAATTATCATTAATATCCCTTGATGGAAGAGGGTTATTAAGCGATTTGGTTTTAATTAGAACCATAAACCAAAGGACTGAATGGTGAGATCAGCTCTCGGAAAAATTGATTCGCTCTACTTTTCATTAGTGCCTGGTAGAGCGATGTCCCTATTATTATTATTATTATTATTATTATTATTATATATTATAATTATTATTATTACTATTACTATTACTATTATTATTATTATTATTATTATCATTATTATTGTTATCATCATCATCATCTTTATTATTATTATTATTATTATTATTATTATTATTATTATTATTATTATTATCAAAATAAATAATATTAATAGTTAATTACCCGTGAACCATATTCAGAAGATATAAAGCCTATTAGTATATAATGATAACAACAACCACAATAATAATAATAATAATAATAATAATGATAATAATAATAATAATAATAAAACTGTTATTTACTAAATATCTACATTTTATTATTATTATTATTATTATTATTATTATTATTATTATCATTATATAACA
>NC_090742.1:2890104-2902604 GCF_036898095.1 Palaemon carinicauda
CTTTTAAACCTGTAGCTGATTAGAAGTTGGCCTTTTCTATATTTAGCAAACCTGGCAACTCTGCGTGTGCCTCTCCACTTCAATCAGACCGACGCCGATCGCTGAAAGAGCTGGTCGGTTGGAACTACAGAGGGGGGGGGGGGGGAGTCCTATATGCCTGGGGACCTCCTCCCCTCCGGAACTTAATAGAAAGGCCCCTCTGCTCGCTATTCACGTCGAAGGGCTTATGAAGTCTCCATGGAACGCAAGCAATGAAGAGGGTATAGAAGAGGTATCAGCTGAGCTGGTAAAAATAACCCCCGTAGCTTATTATTATTATTATTATTATCATTATTACTAGCCAAGCTACAACACTAGTGGGAAAAGCTAGATGCTATAAGACCGGGGGCTCCAACAGGGAAAATAGCCCGGTGAGGAAATGGAAAATAAAATATTCTAAAAGGAGTAAAAGTACTAAAATAAATATCTCCTATACAAACTATAATAAACTATTATTATTATTATTATTATTATTATTATTATTATTATTATTATTACTAGCCAAGCTACAAATCTAGTTGGAAAAGCGAGTTGCTTTAAGTCCTAAGGCTCCAACAGGGGAAAATGGCCCAGTGAGAAAAGGAAATAAGGAAATACATAAATGATGAGAACAAATTAACAATAAATCATTCTACAAACAGTAACAACGTCAAAACAGATATGTCATATATAAACAAGCGAGTCCTTTTCGTTCATGTCCTTACGTTGGTTTTAATAAACATTAAACCTTTAAAGATATAAATACCTAAATACGTATCTTCAATCTATTGTTGGACGGGTAATATTTGCATAAATCTATCTACGGAACAGTAACACAAATCAAAGTTGTGTCCTGAACTCAGTTGGAGAACGTTGAAAACGTCTAAAGGCCCGGTCACACCGCCCGAACGTTGCTGGAGCGTTCCTTGAACGGTAGGGAGGTGGATCAAACCCTCGAAAATTTATTTAAACGTTTTTACGTTCGGTCTTTATTAAGCTGCTGAACGTAGCAAATCCTCGCATATTTCCTGAGTTTTCTTACACCTCTATTATGAAAGTTGCTAATTTATGCAATAAGGGTATTGGTATACAAGATGTCGAAAAGTTTCAGTCGCTTTTTTTTAATAAACTGTTAAAAAAAAAACGTAATTTTAATTAAGATACAGCGAATGTAATTTTTACCCTTTTACAGGTTGGTGACTGTAATATCACTCCGCTACGCTTTTCGACATACATAAAAACGTAAAAACGTTCAATTAAATTTTCGAGGGTTTGGTCCACCTCCCTACCGTTCAAGGAACGCTCCAGCAACGTTTGGGCGGTGTGAACGGGCCTTAAGACGTTTTCAACGTTCTCCAACTGAGTTCAGGACACAACTTTGATTTGTGTTACTGTTCCGTAGATAGATTTAGACGGAAAACGTTTGTATGTCTTCGTCTCTGATCGGTAAACTGGCATTAAATATTGAATGTTCCCTACTATACTCAATTTTTTTTTTAATGAGGCACATTTGCACCGACTCGCAGCTGCCCTTTTAGCTCGGAAAAGTTTCCTGCTATCTGATTGGCTACAATTATCTTCTCTAACCAATCAGCGATCAGGAAACTTTTCCGAGGTAAAAGGGCACCCCTGAGAGTCGGTGCAAATCTGCCTCACTAAAAAAGAATTGACTATAGGGAACAGACACGCTTATGAGAAGCGATTATTAAACCTTAAAAAATATAAACACTTAGAGAATTACTACGTACAGTTGGACACAGTGTTCCTGACACACCACTTTGAGGAGATGCACCCTGCAACTTCGAGGGGAGTAACAATACAGATAGTGTACGAAGAGATGGCCGAGGTAGTGGGCGGGGCAAAATACAGGCACTCTTTGGGTAGTATAGGTGTGGCTTGGTGTACTCCTTCAGAGCTATGATTACCAAGGATTCCTGTGAAATATCCTTACGTTGCTTTTAGTAATTATATATTAAACCTTTATATATATATAAATACCTGGAGAAACTATCATTAAACCTTAAAAAAAATATAAACACTTGGAGAATTACTACGTACAGTCGTACACAAGGATTCATGACACACCATTCTGATCATTTATATGACACACCATTTCATTAAGCTACAACCCTAGCTGGAAATGCATGATGCTATAAGCTCAAGGCCACTAACAGGGAAAATAGCCCAGTGGTGAAAAGAAATAAGGAAATACATAAACAACATATGATAAGTAATGAATAATAATAATAATAATAATAATAATAAATTTGAAGAAAACACCATACCGTATCTAAGAATCTTTGGTGCTAAGAATCCACTGTAATATACGATGCATATTTTAAAAAATATAGGAGTTTAGGCACATTTTACAAGAGCCTCTTCAGCTGATAATAATAATAATAATAATAATAATAATAATAATAATAATAATAATAATAATGTTAATAATAATAATAATAATAATAATAATAATAATAATAATAATATAATAATAATGATAATAATAATAGTAATAATAATGATATTAATGATAATACTAATAACAATAATAATAATGATAATAATAATAATAATACCAATAATAATAAAAATAACAATAATAATAATAATATTAATAATAACAATAATAATAATAATAATAATAATAATAATAATAATAATAATAATAATGATAAAAATGTTAATAATAATAATAATAATAATAATAATATAATAATGATAATAATAATAGTAATAATAATGATATTAATGATAATACTAATAACAATAATAATAATGATAATAATAATAATAATACCAATAATAATAAAAATAATAATAATAATATTAATAATAATAATAATTACAAAAAGAAGAGCAACAACCATAATAAAATCCATCGTAATATCGCTTAATTAAATTAAAAACCACGAGTAATTCAAAGTTACCTCTTTGTACACCTGAACAAGAGACGCCATAATGATTTCGTCCGTCTTTTTCAACCCCCATCAAAATGAGTCCTTCATATCTTTCTTTGTTTCCAGTGACGAATGAATCAATCAACCGACACTGGCGATCCTTTTTGTCAATGACAACAAATGAATTAATCAAACGAGTAATTGGGGGGGACTTAAACGGAGCGTATTAAAGTTAATTAATAGGATTAAATGGCGGTGGGACACCAGACGATCTTATATTGTACGGGCATCAAACTTGATAAGTTCAAACTTATTGTATTTTTAGGTTGAACAGGCTGATATAAGTCTCTTTTTTATAGTTTATGTATGGAAGATGTGTTTTAATGTTGTAGCAATAACAACATAACAACAACACTAAATAGTAAATCAACCACACATACGAAAACGTATATTTATTTTCTTTTTAAATATAACAATTACAAACAAAATTAGAGACAAAGTTGACGGGGCAATCAGTCTAGTTTTTCCCCGATTCTCTCTCTCTCTCTCGCCACCTTTTCCTTTTTCCTCAGTTTCTCTCGCTCTACTTTTTCCCCACTTTCCTCAGTTTCTCTCGCTCCACCTTTTCTCACTTTCCTCAGTTTCTCTCGCTCCACCTTTTCTCACTTTCCTCAGTTTCTCTCGCTCCACCTTTTCTCACTTTCCTCAGTTTCTCTCGCTCCACCTTTTCTCACTTTCCTCAGTTTCTCTCGCTCCACCTTTTCTCACTTTCCTCAGTTTCTCTCGCTCCACCTTTTCCCACTTTCCCTCAGTTCCTCTCGCTCCACCTTCTCCCACTTTTCCTGTTTCCTTTACTCCACATTTTCCCACTTTCCTGTTTCACTAGCTCCACTTTTTCCCTATTTTCCTGTTTCTCTCTCTCCACCTTTTCCCACTTTCCTCAGTTTCACTAGCTCCACTTTTTCCCATTTTCCTGTTTCTCTCTCTCCACCTTTTCCCACTTTCCTCAGTTTCACTAGCTCCACTTTTTCCCATTTTCCTGTTTCTCTCACTCCACCTTTTCCCACTTTCTTAAGTTTCTCTCGCTCACCCTTTTCCCACTTTTCCTCAGTTTCTCTCGCTCCACGTTTTCCCACTTTTCCTCAGTTTCTCTCGCTCCACGTTTTCCCACTTTCCTGTTTTTCTCGCTCCACCTTTTCCCCCTTTTCCTCACTCAAAGACTCGGGTGACGTACCAGACTTAAATGGATGGTATTTTAAGGAGTTACCCTAAAATGGAGACGATCCATTTCCTCAGAAGAATCCAATTAAAGTAATCTCCCCCCCCCCCTTCCCACCTCCCCTTAAGACTTAATTATCGTAGAATCAAATCCAATATCACACTCTGCTCGGTAATTAATTATTGGATTATATCAATATCAGCGATTGAAGAAGCAATTTACCATTTAACCAATTTGCCATTTAACCAATTTACCATTTAACCAATTTGCCATTTAACCAATATACAATTTACCCAATTTACCATTTAATCAATTTGTTATTTAACTAATTTATCATTTAACCAAGTAACAATTTAATCATTTTACCATTTAACCCTTTTACCATTTACCCAATTTATCATTTAACCAAGTGACCATTTAATCATTTACCATTTAACCATTTACCCAATTTATCATTTAACCAAGTTACCTTCTAAGCAATAAACCATTTTTACCATTTAATCAATTTGTTATTTAACCAATTTATCATTTAACCAAGTTATTATTTAATCATTTTACCATTTAACCCTTTTGCCATTTACCCAATTTATCATTTAACCAAGTGACCATTTAACCATTTACCATTTAACTATTTACCCAATTTATCATTTAACCAAATTACCTTCTAACCAATAAACCATTTAACCAATTTGCCATATAACCAATATACCACTAACTCATTTACATCACTTGGGGAATGCCAGCTTCAGGCTATAGAATGCTAGCAAATAATCATTTCAATTAGCGAGATATTGTTTTTGAGAATTAATGTCGAAGATAGATATCTCACACAGGAATGTGAGTAAACATTGGGTCTGATTGATAATACATTTCAGTGTTTGAGAAAATGAATGATAAGCATGATGCAAAAATGACACGTGTTATAATATGACATAATCCCAGTCGTCTTTTGTTAGTACGTAATATATATATATATATATATATATATATATATATATATGCATATCATATATCGACACATATATATATATGCACACACACACTATATATATATATATATATATATACATATATATATACACACACATTTATATATATACACACACAAACACACACATATATATATATATATATATATATATATATATATATATAATGTGTGTGCGTGCATATGTAAATATGTAGATATATGATATGCACATTTATATATATATAGCACTGAATATATATATATATATATATATATATATATATATATATATACATATATATATATATAATGTGTGTATATATATATATATATATATATATATATATATATATATATATATATATATATATATATATATATATATATATATACACACACACACACACACTCAACACTCAACAACAAATGCAGCCGTTTTTAGTCCATTGCAGGACAAAGGCCTCAGACATGTGTTCATCAAGGTCCGAGTCTTTAGTAAAATCCATGAAGGTTGAAAAGTCCCCATGGACGTGAACATATCTCCAAGGACGTGGGGATGTTCCCAAAGGGCGTGGAAATGTCCCCAAGGGCATGAGAAATTCCCCATGGGCGTGAGGAAGTCCCCATAAGCGTGAAAAATTCCTCAAGTCCCTATAGGAGTGGGGGCACCTCCATGGGCGTTGGGAGGTCCCCATGGGCGTGAGAAATTCTCCAGGGGAGTGAGGATGGCTCAATGGACGTGAGAAAGTACCCATGGGCGTGTAAAACTCCCAAGGGGAGTTAGAAGATCCTCATGGGCGTGGGGAAGTCCTCATGGACTTGAGAAATTCTCCAGGGGCGTGGGCATGCCTCCATGGGCTTGAGAGTGTCCATAAGCGTGTAGAATTCCCCAGGGGCTTTAGAAAGTCCTCCCATGGGCGTGGGGAAGTCTGACTTATGTCAGGACCGTGATGGTCTACCAAATGGGTAATTAGGTTCCATTGCAAGAGACGGTCTCATTATCTAAAATGATTATTGCCATTAGCAAGCAATGGCGTCAGCCTTGCGCAAATGGTCCGAAGTAATAATGAGGACAATAATAATATAAACAAGAAAATAATACTATTAGGGAGATTAGGAATATCTACTACTACTACTACTACAGTACTATTATTATCAATAATAATAATAATAACTATTATTATTATTATTATTATTATTATAATAATAATAATAATAATAATAATAATAATAATAAAATACACCTGAAGATTAACATTACGAAGACAAATTTTGATTACGTAAAGATTTGAAATTAGACCTGGGCCTTATTATAAAGTACATTTGAATTACAGGAATTCTAAACCTTAACAGCCAACATATTTAAAATAGAATTTGATAAAATCTCGATAAAGTCTGACAATGAAACAATATCCAACAGATTTAGCAGATTTGACGGCCAATCAGTCTTGTTTTTCCCCGATTCTCTCCCTCTCCACCTTTTTCTTTTTCCTCTGTTTCTGTCGCTCCACCTTTTCCCACTTTCCTCAGTTTCTCTCGCTCCATCTCTTCCCACTTTTCCTCAGTTTCTCTCGCTCCACCTTTTCCCATTTTCCACAGTTGAATGGCAGGACAGGATTAGAAATTAAACTATAAGAGAGAATACTCATGTGCCATATGTGGGCGAGATCATGGTGAGGGGTTGATGGAGATGGTTTGGGCATGCTCTTCGCACTCCCCAAGAAAGATTAGTTCACCAAACTTTCAACTGGGCTCCTGGAGGCACTAGCAGAGTTGGAAGACCCAGGCCTACATGGCTGAGGACTATGAAGCTTGAAGTGGAAGATGATAAATGGAGAAGTATTGAATTAAAAGTTCAAGATGGAGACGACAGGCGAAATCTAACAGAAGCCCTTTGCGTTAATAGGCGTAGGAGGAGAGGATCATGATGATGATGAATTCTAAAGGTGAACACCAGCAACACGTGAATCAAAAAATAGAGAAATGCTATTCTGAGCTTTGCGCGAGGAAATTGCGCAACTTGCGCAAAACATCAAATGTGGATATGCTATCATTTACATATTAATTACAAAAAGAATAAACATTGCAACATTACCATTAGATACGAATACCAATGTCAAGTTCAAACTGATTCGAGTTTTTACATCAACTACAACAAAATTAATTTCACCCTCATTATTACCCAAACTAACGTACGCGACCTGTCAAAAATGACGGCTGAATATTTAGATAGATATTCCCACGCAAGCACATGCAACCCCCTCTCACCAGGGTATGACTATTCCCTCTCCCCTTCCCAAGAGACAAGGAAAGACCGATTAGTTACACGTTTGACAACCAAGAGACACGGAGAGCCCGATTAGTTACACGTCTGCCAACCAGGAGACATGGAGAGACCGAATAGTTACACGTCTGGCAACCAGGAGACATGGAGAGACCGATTACTTACACGACTGGCAACCAAGAAATAGAGACCAATTAGTTACACGGCTGGCAACCAGGAGACAATCAGAGACCGATTAGTTACACGTTTAGCAACAAAGAGAAATGGAGAGACCGACTGCTTACACGTCTGGCAACCATAAGACACGGAGAGACCAATTAGTTACCTGTCTGGCAACCAAGAGACACGAAGAGATCGATTAGTTACCCGTCTGGCAACCCGGAGAAACGGAGAGACCGATTAATTACATATCTGGCAACCAGGAGACATGGAGAGATCGATTAGCTACACGTCTGGCAATCAAGCGCCACGGAGAGACCAATTAGTTACACATCTGGTAACCATCAGACACAGAGAGACCGATTAGTTACCCCTCTGGCAACCCGGAGAAATGAAGAGACCGATTAATTACACATCTGGCAACCATCAGACATGAAGAGACCGATTAGTTACACATCTGGTAACCAGAAGACACGGAGAGATCGATTAGCTACACGTCTGGCAATCAAGAGCCACGGAGAGACCAATTAGTTACACATCTGGTAACCATCAGACACGGAGAGACCGATTAGTTACACGTCTGGCAACCAACAGACACGGAGAGACCGATTACATACACGTCTGGTAACCAGGAGACACGGAGAGATCGATTAGTTACACATCTGGCAACCAGGACACACGGAGACCAGGACACACGGAGACCGATTAGTTACACGTCTAGCAACCAGGAGAAATGGAGAGACCGGTTGGTTACACGTCTGGCAACCATGAGACACGGAGAGACCGATTAGTTACACGTCTGACAACCAAGAGACATGGAGAGACCGATTAGTTACACGTCTGGCCACCAGGAGACACAGAGACACCGATTAGATACACGGCTGGCAACCAAGAGACACAGAGAGACCGATTGGTTACACGTCTGGCAACCATGAGACACGGAGACCGATTAGTTAGACGTCTGGCAACCAGGAGACACGGATAGACCGACTAGTTACACGTCTGGCAACCAGGAGCCACGGAGAGACCAATTACTTACACGTCTGGCAACCAAGAGACACAGAGAGACCGATTAGTTACACACCTGGCAACCAGGAGACACGGAGAGACCGATTAGTTACACGTCTGGCAACCAAGAGACACGGAGAGACCGATTACTTACACGTCTGGCAACCAGGAAACACGGAGACACCGACTAGTTACACGTCTGGCAACCAGGAGACAGGGAGAGACCGATTAGTTATACATCTGGCAATGACGGGAAGATTATATGAGAAAGATGGACCTTGTTTCCGAAGTTATAACTCCAAAAAAAAAAAAAAAATTACAGTTCTTCATTTAATTACATCGAAATATAAAAATCTCCTTTAATTAAAAAATATAATTACGTAAAAACTACAAACGCTACTAAATAAATAAATCCTCAGAATCTGATGATTAACAGTTATTGTTTTTAGAATATTTTATTTTAATTGTTCATTACTTCCCTTGTAGTTTATTTATTTCTTTTTCTCACTGGGCTATTTTCCCTGTTGGAGCCCTTGGGCTTGTAGCATCCTGCTTTTCCAACTAGGGTTGTAGCTTAGCTAATAATAATAATAATAATAATAATAATAATAATAATTTATGACAATTCAACCATCACTATATAAAGCTGAGAAACCTTTTTACACCACGGAGATACTATACGAAAATAAGTATGAAAACTTCAGTGGATAAAATCTTCTTTGATATAGAAATATATTTGAAATAGCAGCCAAAATAAACTGAAAAAGTGGATAGCGTGATAATCTTATCGAGTCTTGCGTTCAGTCATATCTAGCTTTAAGAACTGATCTGATAAAACTCGGTGTCACTCCTGCCTAGAAATATTCATTTCAAAATATTCATTCCGTCTGAAGGCTACTCAGTATCAATGATATACTAAAAACAGTATATTCATAAGTAATATATTGTAGTGTTTGCACTCACTCACATATGTAAACAATGTTAAGTATGCTAACTGCTAGAATAAGTTATTTGTGACATGCCTTGTTCGCCTTTCATCAAAATTATGCAATAATGTTCCAGGTATTCCTTGGTAGATGGCCAATAGTGAATATAAAATGATGCTTAAGACCGGGTGATACATTGGCAATTCAAGGCCTCGTATATCGTAACGATCAATACTTTGTTCATTACGACTCCACATCGCAATACTCGCGATCAAATCGCCATCAATCGCGTTGAACCGTAAACGGAGTCGTCAAATTTTACGTCTTGCGCCTGGTGTCTCTATGTTTTACCAAGCAAAAGATACAAGGTCGGAGCTCCAAATTAGATATAGGCAATGCTTTAGAAACCTCTTATGAATAACAATGAGTAGAATAATACCAAAAATAAGTGAATTAAAATGATATGGTCCTCCTCTCATACTTGAATGGGTATTGATACATATTATCCGGGTCGCACCGATGTTTGCGACACCAGTGAGATGAGTGACCGTAGGAATCTATTCTGTAAGCAGTTTAAAGGTTTAAAGGCCACTCACGAATGGCAAAGGCAAGGGACAGTGATATTGCCCTTATCAAGCAGGACAATGCCCTAGAGACTGACCATATATCATACGATCAGCGCCCAAGCCCCTCTCCAGCCAGCTAGGACCAGGGAGGGCCAGGCAATGGTTGCTGTTGACTCAACAGATAGACCTATAGGCTCCCCCGAACCCCCCAACCACAGCTCACAAGGATGGTAAGGTTGCAGACACTGATGGCACTAACGAGACTGAGCGGGACTCGAACCCCCGACTGGGAAACACCAGGCAGAGACGTTACCAATCAGGCCACAACAACCCTCATAAAGAAAACTATATTGCATATATGAACATTTAGTAGGCTATCGTTCCCCTATAGGTTTCAATTCACAAGGCTCCTTATCAGTGACTTTTAACAATATGATGAAGTTTTATGGATCCATAAAATACAACGAAGGGTTTAATAAAACTTCACCCTGGGATTTGTTAAAAAGAAAGTCTCTGTTTCATGATGTTACTTACACAGTTTTATGGTTTTAAAACTTACCTGGTGACCCACGAGAGAGAGAGAGAGAGAGAGAGAGAGAGAGAGAGAGAGAGAGAGAGAGAGAGAGAAAATAGGTTTGCATAAATACAGAAGAAAAACAATTAAGGCTAATCATAATCTACACGTCTCTGAAGTTGGGGATATGACATAGACTTAATTCTAAGAAAATGTCAGCGAGTTATTCAGGTCAGAAGAAAATGGAGAGAGAGAGAGAGAGAGAGAGAGAGAGAGAGAGAGAGAGAGAGAGAGAGAGAGAGAGAGAGAGAGAATACCACTCTTTGCATAGATACATAACAAATATTGTTAATCATAAATTGAGATATGTTAATGAAGTTAAATGTGGGTGTGGCATAAACAGTTCTAAAATATAACAGACAGTTATTTAGGCCTAAAGAAAATGGAGCGAGAGAGAGAGAGAGAGAGAGAGAGAGAGAGAGAGAGAGAGAGAGAGAGAGAGAGAGAGAGAGAGAGAGAGAATACCAGTTTTTGCATAGGTACATAACAAATATTGTTAATCATAAATTGAGACATGTAAATTAAGTTGAATGCGGAAACGGCATAGACATTTCTAAAATATAACAGGCAGTTATTTAGGCCTAAAGAATTTGAGAGAGAGAGAGAGAGAGAGAGAGAGAGAGAGAGAGAGAGAGAGAGAGAGAGAGAGAGCTGCAATCTCCCCTCCCAGGTATAATCCTTTGTAAAATGATTTACCAGAATGAACTAAATGCTATTTAAATAGCAATTTCGTTGTTTCGTCTCTTTAATTAATGAAAACTGGATTAGTGATCCTAAACCAACAGTTTTCAATAAGAGATACATCAGTTCCACAAGATTAACATGATGGTACACTAATACGGTTGGATAAATACCATTGATTTAACTTGGATAATGAACTCTTTGATAACTACAAAATTTCATTTAACAAAAAAAAAAAAAAAAAAAAAAAAAAAAACCATCAGTTTTCCATGATTATCATGATGGTAAATTATCTTCTTCCCCACCGTTATCCCTACGATAAGGGGTTGGTTGCCTGATGCGTACTCTCCAATGCCTTCGATCAAAGGCATCCTCTTCCACCAAACCTCTTCTCTCCATATCATCCTTCTCCTATCCCTACATTAAGGGGTCGGTTGCCTGATGCGCCCTCTCCAATGCCTTCGATCAAAGGCATCCTCTTCCACCAAACCTCTTCTCTCCATATCATCCTTCTCCTATCCCTACATTAAGGGGTCGGTTGCCTGATGCGCCCTCTCCAATGCCTTCGATCAAAGGCATCCTCTTCCACCAAACCTCTTCTCTCCATATCATCCTTCTCCTATCCCTACATTAAGGGGTCGGTTGCCTGATGCGCCCTCTCCAATGCCTTCGATCAAAGGCATCCTCTTCCACTAGACCTCTTCTCTACATATCATCCTTTACCTTATATAGCCATCTAATTCTCGGCCTCAGTCTTGATCTCCTCCCACTATCAGGTTCCTCCCAAGCCCTCCTCAATCCCTCTCCACCATCCTTCCTCAACACATGTTCACACCATCTCAGTCGTGACACTCATCATCTCAGTAATCTTTACTAAGCCTGCCATTCTTCTAATATTGTTGGTTAAATCCTACACTTGCTACTCTTCTAATACTGTTGGTTAAATCCTACTCCTGACATTCTTCTAATACTGTTGGTTAAATCCTACACCTGCCATTCTTCTAATACTGTTGGTTAAATACACCTGTCATTCCTCTAATATTGTTGGTTAAATACTACACCTGCCATTCTTCTAATATTGGTTAAATACTACACCTATTATTCTTCTAATATTGTTGGTTAAATACTACACCTGCCATTCCTCTAATATTGTTGGTTAAATATTAAACCTGCCATTCTTTTAATAATGTTGGTTAAA
>NC_090742.1:2917604-2932604 GCF_036898095.1 Palaemon carinicauda
TATAAAAGAAATTTTGTTATATTCTGTTAAAATAAGAAATTTATCATTGTGAAGTACTCGACTACTCACATACAAAAAAAAAAAAAACCCTAGATAAATAGGTAAGGATATGGCTCCTAGGTTAGGTTAGGCGGGGTACCTTAGGCTAGGTGCCGTTCTTGTTAGATAAGTAGGTAACGATGCAACTCCTAAGTTAGGTTAGGTGGGGAACATTAGGTTGGGTGGCGTTTTGTTTTAATAAGTAAAAATACACCTACTAGGTTAGATTAGGTAGGGAACCTTAGGCTAGGTGGCATTCTTGTTAGATAAGTAAGTAAGGATATAGCTCCTAGGTTAGTTTAGGTGGAGAACCTAAAGTTAGGCGGCATTCTTGTTAGATAAGTAAGTAAGGATATAGCTCCTAGGTTAGTTGAGGTGGAGAACCTAAAGTTAGGCGGCATTCTTGTTAGATAAGTAAGGAAGCAGCTCCTAGGTTAGGTTATGCAAAGTTCTTGTTAGATAAGTAGGTAAGATTATAGTTCCTAGGTTAAACTAGGTGAGGAACCTTGGGTTAGGTGGTGTTCTTGTTAGATAAGTAAGGATACAGCTCCTGGTTACGTTAGATGGGGAATCTTAAGTTAGTGGTGTTCTTATTAGATAAGTAAGAATACAGCTCCTAGGTTAGGTTAGGTGGGGAATCTCCAGCTAGATGTGTTCCTGTTAGATAGGTAGGTAAGGATATAGTTCCTGGGTTAGGTTAGGTGGGGGGAACCTTGGGTTAGGTGATGCTTTTGTTAGATAAGTAAGGATACAACTCCTAAGTTAGGTTAGGTGGGGAACCTCAAGTTAGGTGGTGTTCTTGTTAGATAAGTACGGATACAGCTCCTAGGTTAGGTTAGATGGGAAAACCTTCGGCTAAGTGGTATTCCTGTTAGATAAGTAGGTAAGGATGCCATCAAGTACAAAACCCGGAAAGATAAGTGTGTTATTAACTGTATTACAATGTATCCATTTTGTCTTGAACTATAAAAGAAATTTTGTTATATTCTGTTAAAATAAGAAATTTATCATTGTGAAGTACTCGACTACTCACATACAAAAAAAAAAAAACCCTAGATAAATAGGTAAGGATATGGCTCCTAGGTTAGGTTAGGCGGGGTACCTTAGGCTAGGTGCCGTTCTTGTTAGATAAGTAGGTAACGATGCAACTCCTAAGTTAGGTTAGGTGGGGAACATTAGGTTGGGTGGCGTTTTGTTTTAATAAGTAAAAATACACCTACTAGGTTAGATTAGGTAGGGAACCTTAGGCTAGGTGGCATTCTTGTTAGATAAGTAAGTAAGGATATAGCTCCTAGGTTAGTTTAGGTGGAGAACCTAAAGTTAGGCGGCATTCTTGTTAGATAAGTAAGTAAGGATATAGCTCCTAGGTTAGTTGAGGTGGAGAACCTAAAGTTAGGCGGCATTCTTGTTAGATAAGTAAGGAAGCAGCTCCTAGGTTAGGTTATGCAAAGTTCTTGTTAGATAAGTAGGTAAGATTATAGTTCCTAGGTTAAACTAGGTGAGGAACCTTGGGTTAGGTGGTGTTCTTGTTAGATAAGTAAGAATACACCTCCTAGGTTAGGTTAGGTTGGGAACCTTAGGTTCGGTGCCATTCTTGTTAGATAAGTAAGGATACAGCTCCTGGTTACGTTAGATGGGGAATCTTAAGTTAGTGGTGTTCTTATTAGATAAGTAAGAATACAGCTCCTAGGTTAGGTTAGGTGGGGAATCTCCAGCTAGATGTGTTCCTGTTAGATAGGTAGGTAAGGATATAGTTCCTGGGTTAGGTTAGGTGGGGGGAACCTTGGGTTAGGTGATGCTTTTGTTAGATAAGTAAGGATACAACTCCTAAGTTAGGTTAGGTGGGGAACCTCAAGTTAGGTGGTGTTCTTGTTAGATAAGTACGGATACAGCTCCTAGGTTAGGTTAGATGGGAAAACCTTCGGCTAAGTGGTATTCCTGTTAGATAAGTAGGTAAGGATGCCATCAAGTACAAAACCCGGAAAGATAAGTGTGTTATTAACTGTATTACAATGTATCCATTTTGTCTTGAACTATAAAAGAAATTTTGTTATATTCTGTTAAAATAAGAAATTTATCATTGTGAAGTACTCGACTACTCACATACAAAAAAAAAAAAACCCTAGATAAATAGGTAAGGATATGGCTCCTAGGTTAGGTTAGGCGGGGTACCTTAGGCTAGGTGCCGTTCTTGTTAGATAAGTAGGTAACGATGCAACTCCTAAGTTAGGTTAGGTGGGGAACATTAGGTTGGGTGGCGTTTTGTTTTAATAAGTAAAAATACACCTACTAGGTTAGATTAGGTAGGGAACCTTAGGCTAGGTGGCATTCTTGTTAGATAAGTAAGTAAGGATATAGCTCCTAGGTTAGTTTAGGTGGAGAACCTAAAGTTAGGCGGCATTCTTGTTAGATAAGTAAGTAAGGATATAGCTCCTAGGTTAGTTGAGGTGGAGAACCTAAAGTTAGGCGGCATTCTTGTTAGATAAGTAAGGAAGCAGCTCCTAGGTTAGGTTATGCAAAGTTCTTGTTAGATAAGTAGGTAAGATTATAGTTCCTAGGTTAAACTAGGTGAGGAACCTTGGGTTAGGTGGTGTTCTTGTTAGATAAGTAAGAATACACCTCCTAGGTTAGGTTAGGTTGGGAACCTTAGGTTCGGTGCCATTCTTGTTAGATAAGTAAGGATACAGCTCCTGGTTACGTTAGATGGGGAATCTTAAGTTAGTGGTGTTCTTATTAGATAAGTAAGAATACAGCTCCTAGGTTAGGTTAGGTGGGGAATCTCCAGCTAGATGTGTTCCTGTTAGATAGGTAGGTAAGGATATAGTTCCTGGGTTAGGTTAGGTGGGGGGAACCTTGGGTTAGGTGATGCTTTTGTTAGATAAGTAAGGATACAACTCCTAAGTTAGGTTAGGTGGGGAACCTCAAGTTAGGTGGTGTTCTTGTTAGATAAGTACGGATACAGCTCCTAGGTTAGGTTAGATGGGAAAACCTTCGGCTAAGTGGTATTCCTGTTAGATAAGTAGGTAAGGATGCCATCAAGTACAAAACCCGGAAAGATAAGTGTGTTATTAACTGTATTACAATGTATCCATTTTGTCTTGAACTATAAAAGAAATTTTGTTATATTCTGTTAAAATAAGAAATTTATCATTGTGAAGTACTCGACTACTCACATACAAAAAAAAAAAAAAACCCTAGATAAATAGGTAAGGATATGGCTCCTAGGTTAGGTTAGGCGGGGTACCTTAGGCTAGGTGCCGTTCTTGTTAGATAAGTAGGTAACGATGCAACTCCTAAGTTAGGTTAGGTGGGGAACATTAGGTTGGGTGGCGTTTTGTTTTAATAAGTAAAAATACACCTACTAGGTTAGATTAGGTAGGGAACCTTAGGCTAGGTGGCATTCTTGTTAGATAAGTAAGTAAGGATATAGCTCCTAGGTTAGTTTAGGTGGAGAACCTAAAGTTAGGCGGCATTCTTGTTAGATAAGTAAGTAAGGATATAGCTCCTAGGTTAGTTGAGGTGGAGAACCTAAAGTTAGGCGGCATTCTTGTTAGATAAGTAAGGAAGCAGCTCCTAGGTTAGGTTATGCAAAGTTCTTGTTAGATAAGTAGGTAAGATTATAGTTCCTAGGTTAAACTAGGTGAGGAACCTTGGGTTAGGTGGTGTTCTTGTTAGATAAGTAAGGATACAGCTCCTGGTTACGTTAGATGGGGAATCTTAAGTTAGTGGTGTTCTTATTAGATAAGTAAGAATACAGCTCCTAGGTTAGGTTAGGTGGGGAATCTCCAGCTAGATGTGTTCCTGTTAGATAGGTAGGTAAGGATATAGTTCCTGGGTTAGGTTAGGTGGGGGGAACCTTGGGTTAGGTGATGCTTTTGTTAGATAAGTAAGGATACAACTCCTAAGTTAGGTTAGGTGGGGAACCTCAAGTTAGGTGGTGTTCTTGTTAGATAAGTACGGATACAGCTCCTAGGTTAGGTTAGATGGGAAAACCTTCGGCTAAGTGGTATTCCTGTTAGATAAGTAGGTAAGGATGCAGTCCTTAGGTTAAGTTAGATGGGGAACCTTAGGTTAGGATATGTTTTCGTTAAATAAGTAAGAATACAGCTCCAAGGTTAGGTTAGGTGGGGAACCTTAGGCTAGGTGGTGTTCCTATTATAAAAGTATGTAAGTATTTTAGACCCAGTCCAGCCCACCCAACTACAAAGGCTCCACTATTTCTTTTCCATTTGATATTGCTTCATCCCTCTCATCCTGAAAGAGTCAGCTCTCTTCATTACTTCCACATATCATCATTAAGGGCTTCTTAAAAGATCCCTCTTTCCCAAGATAAATATGCAGATGATTCTACTCTACATAAATCTTCAGGAACTTGCATGAATATCTGGACAGGAAGATATGTGGTTTATGTTACTTTTTACCATCTTTGTGAAGAGGCATGAAACTATAAAATCACTTTTTAAGAATAAATTTAGAGTGGCCTAAAAGTTTTTATTTCTCCTTTTAAACTTATCAATAAATGTATAAATTCAGCATGGATTGAAAGATAACTCTAAGTAAAAAAATTCCTTTCCTCACTTGGCTACTTTTCCCTGTTGGAACCCTTGGTCTTATAGCATCCTGCTTTTCCAACTTGGGATGTAGCTTAGTTAGTAATAATAATAATAATAATAATAATAATAATAATCTTCTCCTAAGCCTATTGACGCAAGGGGCCTCAGTTAGATTTCGCCAGTAGTCTCTATCTTGTGGTTTTAAATCAACATTTCTCCATTCCTCATCTACTTCACGCTTTACAGTCCTCAGCCATGTAGGCCTAGGTCTTCCAACTCTTTTAGTGCCTTGTGGAGCCCAGTTGAAAGTTTGGTGAAGTAATCTCTCTTGCGAATAATAATAATAATAATAATAATAATAACAACAATAATAATAATAATAATAATAATTCTACAGCATTATACGTCTTTATGCAAATATATAGAGTAAACAAGAATGCTTTTCCTCATTAGTAAAGTCTACATTTAGTCTGCTCATGAAGTGAATTCACAGAACCACATTGGCTACGTTAGACTTCAGGATAAAGAACTTAATATAAACCAACAAGAATGATAAGTGCTAAGACTACACTAATCCATCAGATGGAAAACATTCATAGGTATAGTCCATTCTTTTTAGTGAGGCAGATTTGCATTGACTCGCAGGGGTGCCCTTTTAGCTTGGAAAAGTTTCCTGCTCGCTGATTGGTTGGACAAGATAATTCTAACCAATCAGATAGCATGAAACTTTTCCAAGCTAAAAGGGCACCGCTGCGACTCCGTGCAAATGTGCCTCATTAAAAAAAATTGACTATGGTATCATTTGCCTCTGGTCATTCCACACACACACGATTAAGGAAATTCTTATCAACCAATCCGATAGCAGGAAACTTTTCCGAGCTAAAAGGGCACCGCTGCGAGTCCGTGTAAATGTGCCTCATTAAAAAAAAAATTGAGTATAGTATTATTTGCCTCTGGTCATTCCACACACACACGATTAGGGAAATTTTCATCAACCAATCCGATAGCAGGAAACTTTTCCGAGCTAAAAAGGAACCGCTGCGAGTCCGTGCATATGTGCCTCATTAAAAAAAATTGAGTATAGTATTTGCCTCTGGTCATTCCACACACACACGATTAGGGAAATTTTTTATCACGCTACTTTGGGGCAATGGCATCCGTAATGTGGTGCAATGGGGTTCGGAATAAACACGTCCAGGACTCGTAAAATTCCATGCGTTTGGATCAAAGGCAAAGGAGAACCTTTTTGCAGTGATGAATTCTTTATTTGCAATTCGATTGGGGGAGAACTTCCTGTTATTGGGTATGTTAGGAATTACAAAGTTATCTACTAGATTAAATAGACGAATTAAATAAAAATCAATTTACTTGAAATAATTTTGTCATGGATTAAATCGAATGAATAATTAAATTAGCTAAAAAAAATTGTAATAAATTATATCAAATAAAATTTTAGCTGAAATAATTTTCTAACAGACTAAATTGAATAAAAAATTCAATTTAGTTGAAATAATTTTGTCATGGATTAAATCGAATGAATAATTAAATTAGCTAAAAAGAAATTGTAATAGATTAAATCAAATAAAATATTAGCTGAAATAATTTTGTAACAGATTAAATTGAATAAAAAATTCAATTTAGTTGAAATAATTTTATCACAGATTAAATCGAATGACCAAATAAATTAGCTAAAAAGAAATTGTAATAGATTAAATCAAATAAAATATTAGCTGAAATAATTTTCTAACAGATTAAATTGAATAAAAAATTCAATTTAGTTGAAATAATTTTATCACAGATTAAATCGAATGACCAAATAAATTAGCTAAAAAGAAATTGTAATAGATTAAATCAAATAAAATATTAGCTGAAATAATTTTCTAACAGATTAAATTGAATAAAAAATTCAATTTAGTTGAAATAATTTTGTCACAGATTAAATCGAATGACTAATTAAATTAGCTAAAAAGAAATTGTAATAGATTAAATAAAATAAAAAATTAGCTGAAATAATTTTCTAACAGATTAAATTGAATAAAAAATTCAATTTAGTTGAAATAATTTTGTCACAGATTAAATCGAATGACTAATTAAATTAGCTAAAAAAAATTTAATAAATTAAATCAAATAAAATATTAGCTGAAATAATTTTCTAACAGATTAAACTGACTAAAAAATTCAATTTAGGTGAAATAATTTTGTCATGGATTAAATCGAATGAATAATCAAATTAGCTAAAAAAATTGTTTTAGATTAAATCAAATAAAATATTAGCTGAAATAATTTTCTAACAGATTAAATTGAATAAAAAAATCAATTTAGTTGAAATAATTTTGTCATGGATTAAATCGAATGAATAATTAAATTAGCTAAAAAAAATTGTAATAGATTAAATAAAATACAATAATAGCTGAAATAAATTTGTAACAGATTAAATTGATTAAAACATCAATTTAGATGAAATAATTTTGTCATGGATTAAATCGTATAAATAATTAAATTTAGTTGAAATAATTTTGTAATAGATTAAATCGAATAAAATATTAGGTTAAATAATTTTCTAACATTAAATTGAATAAAAATTTCAATTTAGGTGAAATAATTTTGTAATAGATTAAATCAAATAAAAAAATAAATCTAGCAGAAATAATTTTCTTATAGATTGAATATAAAGTAAAAAAATAGCTAAAATAATTTTGTAATAGATTAAATAGAATATAAAGAGTAATATAGTTGAAATAATTTTATTATAGATCAAATCGAATGTAAAAAAGTAGCTGAAACAATTTTGCAATAGAATAAATCTAATAAAATATTAATCAAAATAATATTGTGATAGATTAAATAGACAAAAAAAAATAAATTTAGCTGAAATAATTTTGCAAACGATTAAATCGAACAAAAAATAAATTTATCTGAAATAATTTTGTAGCATATTAAATCGAATAAAAATCAATTTAGCTGAAATAATTGTGTAATATAATAAATCGAATAAAAGAATTAGTACTACCATTATTAATACCATCATCATTATTGTTATATATACTATTACTATTACCAGACCTTTTCCTTTTGACACGAAATTAATCAAGAGTGCTATTATGAACTTTTTTTTCCCTCGCAATGATTTTTTTCTTGTGCATAAATTTTGCACCCAAGGTTCATTAGCGGTGTGAGAACTTTCTTGACAAAGGCCTAATGCGATATTTGAAAGAAAAAAATGTATTAAGCGGGACTTCATTATTCACTTTCATTATACACTTTCATTATACACTTTCATTCCGGATGATCATTAGAACCTGGACCATTATTCACTTTCATTATACACTTTCATCACGGAAGATTATTAAAGCCTGAACAAGATTATGGATGTCGGATAATCTCGTTAGAAAAACACTTAAAAAATATCTATATATATTTATATATATATATACACACACACACACACACACACATATATATATATATATATATATATATATATATATATATATATATATATATATATATATATAAATATATATGATTTTCTGACTCAAAAAGTTTAATTGATAAAAACTTGATTATTTTCCAAAGACTTGTAAAAATATGTTTATTGGAAATTATAATTTTTCTTTTATTGTCCATTTTCTCTGTTGGAGCCCTTGGGCTTATAGCATCCTGTTTTTCCAGGGTTGTAGCTTTACTACTACTACTACTACTACTACTACTACTACTACTACTACTACTACTAGTAGTAGTAGTAGTAGTAGTAGTAGTACTTGCTAAGCTACAACCCTAGTTGGAAAAGCAGGATGCTATAAGCCCAGGGGTTCCAACAGGGAAAATAGCCCAGTGAGGAAAGGAAGCAAGGAAAAACTAAATATTTAAGGAGTAACATTAAAATAAATATTTCCTATATAAACTATAACAACTTTAACAATACAAGAGAAAGAGAAATATGATAAAAAAATTGTGCTCGAGTGTAACCTTGTGCATTTTCCTTGTTGGAGCCCTTGGGCTTATAGCATCTTGCTTTTCCAACTAAGGTTGTGACTTAGCTAATAATAATAATAATAATAATAATAATAATAATAATAATAATAATAATATCTTTTAAAACCTTTTCTGAGTGGGGATACCTTAACGTGGTAAAACGGATTGTGTATCGCCATGATCAGCAAAGCTGTACTAGTCAGGGTCACCCATACTAGGTTGGTTTGCGTTGAGCGATCAGACTATTCTCTACCCTCACCAATCAGCAATTGACCAACGTGGTGATGAAAATGGCCAAACACCGGAATTGAATAAGGACATGTCTGATGCCTTTGTCCTGGAGTAGACTAGAATCGGCTGCATTTGTTGTTGTTTTAATATCTATTGTTTCGAAAAACTTTTGAAAATTAAATTAATTAGAATTATTTGGGATTTTTGTTTTCCGAGTATCACTTTTTATACTGGTTTACAGAGGATTTAAACTTCCTCTGTTTGTTTGTTTGTTTAACTGCAGACAATTAACATTTCCAAGACTTTCTTATAGAAAATATATTTTTATTCCTCCTTTAAGAATTTAAAGGTTGTGGTGGCCGATGTGGTAACGTCCCTGACTGGTGAACACCAGACTGGGGTTCGAGTCCCACTCAAACTCGTTAGTTTCTTTGGTCTATGCAACCTCACCATCCTTGTAAGCTAAGGAAGGGGGGGGGGGGTTGAGGGATCCTATAGGTCTATCTGCTGAGTCATAAGCAGCCATTGCCTGGCCCTCCTTGGTGCTAGCTTTGGTGGAGAGAGGGCTTAGGTGCTGATCATATGTATATGTGGTCAGTTTCTAGGACATTGTCCTGCTTGATAGGTCCTGCTTGATAGGGCAATGCCACTGTCCCTAGCTTCTGTCATTCATGAGCGGCCTTTAAACCTTTAAACCTCCCTGGTCCTAGCTTGGGTGGAAAGGGGTTTGGGTGCTGATCATATGTATATATGGGCAGTCTCTAGGACATTGTCCTGCTTGATAGGGCAATGCCACTGTCCCTTGCCTCTGCCAATCATGAGCGGACTTTAAACCTTTAAGAGCGCTGGCCTATATCGAAAGCCTAGTTTTCCACTCACTTTTTCATTCGATTTTTAATATAGAACAGTAAATTTGTTACGGGATCAAAGCCATTCAATTTGTTCAGTTTTGCGCTGTGATTTTGAGGTGTGAAAAAGAAATGAATACTGCTTTTTGGAAAGTTTTTTTTCTATAGTTATTTTTTCTATAGGAAAATTAGCAAATGAACTCATTTTGGGATGTGAAAAATCAATATAATATTATCGAAAGTTATTTCGATAAAATTATTCTATCACAAACCAGACGTGAGAATTTTTTAAAAATAGATCTATTAACAACAAAATCAAAGAGATTTATATTCTAATTCGAAAAAGGTGAATATAAAGAAAATAGATTCATATGAAAAAAAATTCCCCACCCCCCAAAAAAATTTTCACCTTTTGGTCAAACCTTATTTTAGTCACCAAAATATTGGTTTTCAAAAAATCTATTTTTTCACATCAAACTCCACGAGATTTATATCTTAATTCAAAAAAAGTGAATATACAGAAAGAAAATAGATTCCCAAGAAAAATCTCCGAAAAAACATATTCATGTTTGGTCAAACCTTTTTGGCCCACCACATTATTCAATCACAAACCAGACGTTAAAATACAAGTCTTTTACTATTTCATTCATAACAGCTTCTGTACCGGTATTGTACTGGTCCCGAACGTATCTTGAAATGACTACGAAAAACAAATTGCGTTGTTTAATCTGTTCTGTTTAAAGGTTTGAAGGTCGCTTATGAATGGCAGAGGCAAGGGACAGTGACATTGCCCTAGCAAGCAGGACAATGCCCTAGAGACTGAACATATATTATATGATCAGCGCCCAAGCCTCCTCTCCACCCAAGCTATGACCAGGGAGAGCCAGGCAGTGGCTGTTGATGATTCAGCAGATAGACCTATAGGCTCCCCCCAAACACCCCAACCTTAGCTCACAAGGATGGTAAGGTTACAGACACTAATGGCATTAACGAGTTTGAGCGGGACTCGAACCCTCGACTGGCGATCACCAGGCAGAGACGTTACCAATTAGGCCACAACAACCTAATTTCCTTGTTCGAGCCCTTGGACTTATAGCATCCTGCTTTTCCAACTAGGGTTGTAGCTTGGCTAATAATAATAATAATAATAATAGAAATATAACATCAGTGAATAGACAACCCTTTTTAGTGACCTTAGGAGTGACCTTAATCAATCTACCTAGTAATCCAATAAATAGTATAGACCTTAATCCATCTATTTCAGGATGGCGGAAAACTCCCAATCAATCAATTAATCACTCAATTAATCAATCTACCTAGTAATCCAATAAATAGTATAGACCTTTATCCATCTACCTACTAGTCCAATAAATAGTATAGACCTTTATCCATCTACCTACTAGTCCAATAAATAGTATAGACCTTTATCCATCTACCTACTAGTCCAATAAATAGTATAGACCTTTATCCATCTACCTACTAGTCCAATAAATGGTATAGACCTTTATTCATTTACCTACTAGTCCAATAAATAGTATAGACTTTAATCCATCTACATAAAAAGTCATTAAATAGTATAGAACCAGATAATAAATCAGGGAAAAACGTTTGTGTTGTCGCTTCACTCCCTATATGTCATCCTCGTCCATCAATAACAGTGACCATCTAACTTCCAAGAAAGGAGGTTGGCGCAGATCTGCCAAAGGAGAAACAAACAATGCAGACAAATGACTCAACTTCACTGATAAAAAGTTCCGGCGTCTTCTTTTGGCGACAAACATTGTTTTTCTCTCGAGAAGGAACTCGCTCTCTTACACCTTTAACGTTTCGTAAAATACGGATTTGGAAACGTTGAAAGGCCACTCATGAATGGCAGAGGTAAGGGAAAGTGACATTGCCCTAGAGACTGAACATATCAACATATGATCAGCACCCAAGGCCCCCTATCCACCCAAGCCCCATCTCCACCCAAGCTCCCTCTCCACACAAGCTAGGACGAAGGATATAAAGGTTTAAAGGCTGCTCATGATTTGCAAAGGGGGAGAAAGTGACAATGTCCAAGAGACTCACCATATATACAGATGATCAGCACCCAAGCCCACTATCCACCCAAGCTAGGACTAAGGCGAGCCAGGTAATGGCTGCTGATGATTCAGCAGATAGACCTATAAGCTCCCTCAAAACCCCCATTCTAGCTCACAAGACTGGTGAGGTTGCAGCGACCAAAGAAACTAACCACAGCCTAGCGTTCGCCATGCAGGGACGTTACCACATCAACCACCACAACCCTTTCAATGGCTGCTGATGACTCAGCAGATAGCCCTATACGCTCCCCCAAACCTCCATTTCTTAGCTCACATGAATGGTGAGGCTGCAGCGACCATAGAAACTAACGAGTTTGATCGGGACTTGAACCACAGTCTGGTGTTCACCAGTCAGGGACATTACCAAATCAGCCACCACAACCCTCGCTGAGCTTTTAACTTACTTATTGTTTTAAACCTAAGAGATAAACACTTCACCCGATGTGTTTTTGAAATTTCATTGCATGACGCAAGACCTTTCATGAAATATTGCTGATTCGAACATCTCTTGACTTGGATTTTCATTCTTGAAGCCAATATTCTTTCAAATGCTTCCGATGTAATTGCACGAATTTCACGATAAAACTTATATGAGTGGACTAATTTTTGAGACTGTCCAAAAATAATTATTGATATAGACACGTGAGCGCAATTGCACATATACAAAATATATATATATATATATATATATATATATATATATGTATGTATATATATATATGTATATATATACATATATATATATATATAAATATATATATTTACATGTATATATATATATATATATATATATATATATATATATATATATAATTACACATCTGAATAAACGGTTAATAATAATAATAATAATAATAATAATAATAATAATAATAATAATAGTAGTAGTAGTAGTATGCAATTATCTTGGAAAGGACGAATAGTATAAAATGTTTTTATTTATTTATAGAGTAAAGATAGAAAAAAGGGAAATACGAAAAGAGGAAAATACCATTATCAATTATTAATGGTCAAATGTTTATTTGATTTAAATATTCCTTTTATGCCCTACGTATATTTCCCTTTATCTATCATAAATAAACCTTATCAATAATTAAGTAAATATTTATACATAAGATATCTAATTAACATATTCATAATTAACTTTTAAACGGTTTATACTGATAAAAGATTCCATTTGTTCGAATTACAGTTGTTACGACATGAACAGAGAGAGAGAGAGAGAGAGAGAGAGAGAGAGAGAGAGAGAGAGAGAGAATTTCCAAATTACAGTCGTCAGTAAATGAGGAAACGAGAGAGAGAGAGAGAGAGAGAGAGAGAGAGAGAGAGAGAGCTCAAATTACAGTCGTCAGGAAATGAACAAACGAGAGAGAGAGAGAGAGAGAGAGAGAGAGAGAGAGAGAGAGAGATTGTCCAAATTACAGTAACAACTCGAGAGAGAGAGAGAGAGAGAGAGAGACTCGAGAGAGAGAGAGAGAGAGAGAGAGAGAGAGAGAGAGAGAGAGAGAGAGAGAGAGAATTTGTCCAAATTACAGTTGTTACGACACGAACAAACTCGATCGAGATCGATCGATCGATCGAGAGAGCGAGAGAGAGAGAGAGAGAGAGAGAGGGGAGAGAGAGAGAGAGAGATTGTCCAAATTACAGTCGTCAGCAAATGAACAAACGAGAGAGAGAGAGAGAGAGAGAGAGAGAGAGAGAGAGAGAGAGAGAGCTAAGATAGGTAAGATTCTGATATCTCGTAGAAGTTTGACACTGAACCGTGGGAATAAAAATATCAACTTTTCAACCGAGATAAGAAAATGTCTCTTGGAGTTTTAACCCAGACTGGCAAAATCTCTTATCACGACCCAAACTGCATTATTTTTTCTCTAAATCTTATGAAAACTAATTACTTAAACTCGCCAAAATCATTATAATAAAAAAATAAAAAAGTATGCAAGTATATATTTAAAACTAGTGTACGGGACCAGTATAAAATGACTGCTAAATATTTTTATATACACTTACATACGCACACACATATTCAACCCTTCACATCGCTCCCCATGTTTTAAATAAAATCCTTCATACCAGAGTATGACTATTCCCTCTTCCCCACCATATGAGGGAAGGGAAGATCACCGAGTAGTTTTACAGTACGTCTGACAATGCCGTTGAGCGTGACCGGATATATATATATATATATATATATATATATATATATATATATATATATATATATATATATATATATATATATATATTTCAAATAAGCCATATATATTAATACATTAAAGTCTGGATTCTCTTAACGATCTGGGGATCAGAGCCCCAGGCGGAACCGCCCAAAGACTATGATATCGGACCAGCGGGGATTTGAACCCTCGTCCGGGACATCTGTATGCCAGTGACCATACCACTCGGTGGTCCGATATCATAGTCTTTGGGCGGTTCCGCCTGGGGCTCTGATCCCCAGGTCGTTAAGAGAATCCAGACTTTAATATATTAATATATATGGCTTATTTGAAATATGAAAGAAACACGTTTAAATGTGCAAAAATTTATCATATATATATATATATATATATATATATATATATATATATATTTATTTATTTATTTACTTATATATACAGTATATAGTATATATAGTATATATATATAAATATATCTATATACATATATATATATATATATATATGTGTGTGTGTGTGTGTAAAAATAATATATATATATATATATATATATATATATATATATGTGTGTGTGTGTGTGTGTAAAAATAATATATATATATATATATATATATATATATATATATATATATATATATATATACATATATACATATAACCAGACACTTGCTCTCTATTATACGACGAGATTACTACAACCTCCCGAGTATAAGGGGGAGGGGGGGGGTCTGTAATACTAATTAAGACCCCACCCCCACCCCAAGGCCCCCAAATCTATCTAGCTACGCCCCTGTGAAAAATGACAGCCCAAAACAAAGAAAATTAATCTCTGGAACATTACGGGAGACAAAGGAAAGGAAGGAGCAGACACCTTTAAAATAGGCAGTCAGGGGTCAAGGTCCAAGTTGTTTAATGTGTAGTAAAATAACAGAAGCGATGTTAGGGCAGAGCAGTGGCTCTCTCTCTCTCTCTCTCTCTCTCTCTCTCTCTCTCTCTCTCTCTCTCTCTCTCTCTCTCTCTCTCAATATGTACCTTATGATTTCTTTATATGCAAAACTATCATTATATGTTCGGTATCAAATATAATCTGTTA
>NC_090742.1:2935104-2942604 GCF_036898095.1 Palaemon carinicauda
GAATGCACAAACCATTATTATGATTTCATCCACTTATGGCAGTCGAATAATCTCTCTTATAGTTTCATTTCGTTTATAGATATAAAAATTGAGTGATTTTATTTTTTCTTGGCTATTGTTTTTACGAAAATCTGACTCGTAGCTATTTCAGACTCGTGACGAAGAATCATAAAACAAGTAACGTAAATATAAATAAGATTTGAGAGAAAATTCATGTACTCTTAATTTCACTTTAGCAGTTCAGTGGGTCTGTGTGCTATCTATTATTCAAGTCCTCATACTCCAGATAGTTTTTATCTTCTTAACGGCTCATCCATGGTTATTATTCTGCACTTGTAAAGCACAAGAAATGGCAAAAGTTTCCCCCCTGACAAACATCATGGGAAAAGTTATCTTGGAAAAATATGAGCTACGTCTTGTGTGGTTTCTTTTCATCCCACTGCGGACAAAGATTAAGGTTCTGTGCAAAGGGAAAAATGGTAAGAAAACTTTTTTTTTTTTTTTTTTGTGGAATATGGATCACGATTCTCTTTTATCCTTTTCATCCCACAGTGTCTGGATAATGATAGGATATATATAAACAACAACAACAACGACAACAACAACAGGATCACGCTTCACTTTTACCCTTTTCATCCCACAGTGTTTGGATAATGATGGGATATATACAAACAACAACAACAACAACAACAACAGGATCACGATTCTCTTTTATCTTTTTCATCCCACGGTGTTTGGATAATGATAGGATATATACAAACAACAACAACAACAACAGGATCACGATTCTCTTTTATCCTTTTCATCCCACAGTGTTTGGATAATGATAGGATATATATAAACAACAACAACAACGACAACAACAACAGGATCACGCTTCACTTTTACCCTTTTCATCCCACAGTGTTTGGATAATGATGGGATATATACAAAAAACAACAACAACAACAACAACAGGATCACGATTCTCTTTTATCTTTTTCATCCCACGGTGTTTGGATAATGATAGGATATATACAAACAACAACAACAACAACAGGATCACGATTCTCTTTTATCCTTTTCATCCCACGGTGTTTGGATAATGATAGGATATATACAAACAACAACAACAACAACAACAGGATCACGATTCTCTTTTATCCTTTTCATCCCACGGTGTTTGGATAATGATAGGATATATACAAACAACAACAACAACAACAACAGGATCACGATTCTCTTTTATCCTTTTCATCCCACGGTGTTTGGATAATGATAGGATATATACAAACAACAACAAGAACAACAACAATAACAAAGGCAGCTTCAAAGAGCTCAGATATTTCCTTAGTCGTGTCTGGGGGCTTGGCTATATCATCACTACACTGGCTACTACGGATTGGTGATGGTGGGAGACTTTAGCCTTTGTAAAATACGGATCACGATTCTCTTTTATCCTTTTCATCCCACAGTGTTTGGATAATGATATATAATACTAACATACATACAACAACAACAACAACAACAACAAATGCAGCCGTTTCTAGTCCATTGCAAAGACCTCAGACATGTCTTTAGTCCTGTCTGGGGTTTGGCTATCTCATCATCACGCTGGCCAGTGCAGACTGATGATGGTGGGAGACTTTAGTCTATGTAAAATATGGCTCATGATTCCCATATCCTTCTCATCCCCAAACGTTCGGATTATTATAGGATACATACAAACAATAACAATAACAAATGCAGCCTTTTCTAGTCCACTGCAGGATAAAAATCTCAGAAATGTCCTTAGTCATGTCTGGAATTTGGCTATTTTCTCCACTGGCATTGGTGAGGGTGGAGACTAGTCTGTTCGCTAACAGCACACCAACGTAACATGGGTGTCCCTGAGTAGTACAGCTTTGCTCATCATGCAAATGAGTTTGGATAAAATTAAGATGACAAATAAGGGTTATGGAAGAACCTCTAGAGATTGTTAATGAATATACGTACTTAACACAAACAGTAATGTTTCCCTAGGGCACGAGACAGAGATTAACATGGGATGGAGACCTTTTGGTAAAGAAAATTAGATTATGAAAATTAAAATGCCACTTTCTCTAAAATATAGAAGTTCATAGCGATAAGCAAACCTTTTCACCACGTTAAAGTATCCCCATCCAGAAAGGAAGAATACATACATATATACATAAATACATATCTATATACTGTATGTCTATAAATAGATGGAGGAGTAATAAATATTTTCCCTATGGCAGTAAGAAGACAACATGCCTTGAAAACGTATTCCTTTTTTGTAGGAATGTTATGTTTGAGCCAAACTTTTCCCAGATATCTCCTGTCTATTTTTACTTTCGTCCAAATATTTATCGAAATACAATAGTTTTTCCTCTCTTATTTCGTTAGACTTTCGCCTAAATATTTATCGAAATACAATACTTTTGCTCACTTAATTCGTTACTTCTTCGTATTTCCAAAAACACATCAAATCCATCTTACCTACATTTCCTTCCCATCTCACTATTTCCTATTCCCTCTTCCCCTCGTTCTCATCCCCCTCGTTTCTTTCTCTTTCCCTTCTTTATTCCAATTTCTTTTCCTCTTTTTAATTTCATTAAGAAGAGTTTGGCGATAAATGTACCCGATTTACGACTGATTTTTGGTGGTTGAATCGGTTGAACTTCAAAAGTTCAAACTTCCAACAAATGTTTTTAAGTTGAACAAGCTGAAATGAGCCATTTTATAGTTTGTATATATGAAATATCTGTTTTGATGTTAATGTTTTTGAAATATTTTATTTTAATTATTCATTATTTCTCATGTAGTTTATTGATTTCCTTTCCTCACTGGGTTATTTTTCGCTGTAGGAGCCCTTGGTCTTATAGCATCCTGCTTATCCAACTAGGGTTGTAGCTTAGCTAGAAATATTAATAATAATATTTTCTTCAGAAACTAGTGCATCTGCACTTGGATTTCTTTTTATTGAGCAAGATTTGAAAAATTAATAAAGAATGATATCAAACAGATCATTACGCTTCATATTTATTCTTTTTTCTCTCCTTTGTATTATCATAATTTAACCTCGGAAGTTTGCTAGTAAAAACTTAGATCATTATGAAGAAAATTTTCGATTCTGGATAATCGCAGTTGCAAAATCTTATAATGAAAGCTCCATTGTACAAAAAAAATCATTATAAGACCTACACCAAAAGGACGAAGAAGAAGAAGAAGAAGAAGGTTTTAAGTCCGACAGAAAACACTGATTATTTTATGTCTAAATGTACAATTCGCCATGAGGAAGTATACCCTGGCACGCTTAGCTATGAGGAAGTACACTCTGGCACACGCCGCTACGAGGTAGTACACCCTGGCAAGCTTCGATAGAAGGAAGTACACCCTGGCACACCTCACTATGAGAAAGTACACCCTAGCACACATCGCTATGACGAAGTACACCATGGCACACGTCACTATGAGGAAGTACACCCTGGCACGCTTCGCTATGAGGAAGTTCACCCTCGCACACGTCACTATGAGGATGAACACCATGGGACACCTCGCTATGAGGAAGTACACCCTGGCACACGTTGCTTTGAGGAAGTACACCCTGGCACACGTCGCTAAGAGGAAGAACACCCTAGCACACGTCGCTATGAGGATGTACACCCTGGCACGCTTTGCTTTGGGGAAGTACACTCTGGCACACGTAGCTATGAGGAAGTACATCCTGGCACACGTCGCTATGAGGAAGTACACTCTGGCACACCTCGCTATGAGGAAGTACACTCGGGCAAGCTTTACTATGAAGTACTATTTGCGGTAATTCCAAAGTTTGTTGTATTCTAATACGAAATTAATAATTATATAAACAATTAAGGAACCAGACGGACGAATGGAATTCGTAAATCTCATTTTCATTTCATTAAAAATATCGCCAGTGGAATTTACTAATCTGTGGTTGCAATTAGAATGTCTCTATTTTTTTCCTTCTTTTTGTTATTTTTTTCCTTTTTGATTTTTTTATCTTTTGATCTGATACGGTTTAATTTTTTTCCAATTACTTCAAAGCATAAGACAAAGTTACAATATTTAAATTAAATTTTATTTTGTTACGATGTTGGGGTGAAATATTAGCGGGTTTAAAAGATGGTGGGGGTGAATTTTTCACGGGCTGATTTTTTCCCGGGTTGAACTTTCACGGGGTGAATTTTTTTCCAGGATGAATTTTTCACGGGTTGAATTTTTCATGGGGTGAATTTTCCATGGGTGTGAATTTTTCGTGTTGTGATTTTTCGGTGGGGTGAATTTTTCGTGTTGTGATTTTTCGGTGGGGTGAATTTTTCGCGGGGTGAATTTTTCGTGGGGCGAGTTTTTAGCGGGGTGAATTTTTCGTGGGGTGAATTTTTAGGAATGAATTTTTCATAAGGTGAATTTTTTTGCGGGGTGAATTTTTCATGGAGGGTGAATTTCTCATGGGGAGAATTCTTCATGGGGTGAATTTTTCGCAGGTTGAACTTTTCACGGGGTGTATTTTTCGTCGGGTGAATTCTTCACAGGGTTGAATTTTTCACGGATTGAAGTTTTCACGGGTGTATTTTTCGTAGGGTGAATTTTTGGGGGGTGAATTTTTTTGTGGGGTGAATTTTCCATGGGGGTGAATTTTTCACGGGATTAAATTTTCACGGGGTGAAATTTCCATGGGGTTAAATTTACCCGGGGTGAAATTTTCCCGGTGGAATTGACATCAAACCTCTTGTTATCTCCTTGTCTGAAAAAAAGAAAAAAATCCCCCAAAAATGTGTCCTTAACAGGAGACTTTTATATCAGCCACGGGTCGTAAAAACTCTTTCTTTTTGTCCGAGTTACATGTCAAATAAGGCCTTCCGTTCCGAGATAAGACACCATTTACATTTTAATCTTTCGCCCTTTTTAGACTAAAATTCTCGGGCATAATTCAGCTACTTGTCGTTACAGTAAAGACTTGAGTTTTTACGATAATTCGCATTTTTTCCTGGAATGGGAGGTTTTAGAACTATGAAGGGGTTATCATTACTATTCTTATTTCTATTATTATCATTTAGAATACTATTCTTCTTGTTTTTATATTGCATTATTCGCTTTCTTGTGCTTCATTATTCTTATTTATACTAGAATTTTAGCTCTACCGGACGTGGGTCACAATTCCTTTAGTTGGGTAGTTTACGATCTAAAAGGCAAATGTAACAATGTTCCCAAAAGGGAGATAAAATTATTAAGATTACCAAAAAAAAAAAAAAAGAAAAAAAAAAATCTAATGATTTTTACTGTGATGGGAAACAAATTTCATCATCACCTAAGACTTTTTGAAGTTTGGCCTACATCAAGATTTTAATGGTCATCCATAAATAGCAGAGGTAAGGGACAGTGACAATGCCCTAGAGACTGAGCATATACGGTATACATATTACGAGCCTAAACCCCTCTCCATGAAGGTAGAACCAGGGAGGACCAGGCAATGGCTGCTAATGATTAAGCAGGTAGCCCCTTCCACACACACACCCTCCATAGCTCAGAAGACACCACAAGTAACTATCGAGCTTAAGTGGGTCTCGAATCCCAGTCCAGCAGGTCAGGAAGCAAGGACGCTTCCAATAGCCTACCACAACCCTAAAGGGAGAGTAACTGTACAGGACCGAAGTCTCAGGAGACACGGCCTTACAGGGCTAATGTGTTAGACGACTTGAAATTGTACCCATACCATGAGCATTGATATTTGATGGAATAAAATAACAGCAGTTTTAATATATATAATATATATATATATATATATATATATATATATATATATATACATACATATATTTATACACACACACATATATATATATATATATACATATATATATATATATATATATATATGCATATATATATATATATATGCATATATATATATATATATATATATATATATATATATATATATATTTATATATATAAATGTATATATGTATATATATAAATGTATATATGTATATGTATATATATATATATATATATATATATATATATATATATATATATATATATATAATCCTTGGCAGATGACAAATCAGTCAAAACTGAGCAAAGAAATAACAGCTAAACATCCAAAATCTTTGGTTTTCACTTTTCTTAGTAACAGCCAAAAAAATAATCTCTCTCTCTCTCACTCTCTCTCTCTCTCTCTCTCTCTCTCTCTCTCTCTCTCTCTCTCTCTCTCTCTCTCAGAGGAATATTCAAAACCTTTGGCTTCTATTTTTAGCAACAGCAAGAAAACAAAACAATAATTTTTCTTCTCTATCTCTCTTCATAGAGAGAGAGAGAGAGAGAGAGAGAGAGAGAGAGAGAGAGAGAGAGAGAGAGAGAGAGAGAGAGAGAGAGAGAGAGAGAGATTTACTAAACCTATACACGTACCCGAAGGGGTTTAAAAACACCACTTCCTAACCAGACCTCCATAAATCAATTTTTTTTCCGGGTCGTTCTCCCGCAGAGACACAGAGAGAGAGAGAGAGAGAGAGAGAGAGAGAGAGAGAGAGAGAGAGAGAGAGAGAGAGAGAGAGAGCATTGTTTTTTCCCTGTTACTTACAAATGGAAGTCAAAGCATATCAGGCACATCTACCAGGATGTCTACAGTTGCCTAATCATTACTATTTACGAACCTTTTATATTATTATTATTATTAGCCAAGCTACAACCCTAGTTGGAAAAGCAAGATGCTAAAAGCCCAAGGGCTCCAATAGGGAAAAATAGCCCAGTGAGGAAAGGAAATAAGGAAATAAATAAATAATGAGAACAAGTTAACAATAAATCATTCTAAAACAGTAACAGCGTCAAAACAGATATGTCCTATATAAGCTATTAACAAATATTATACGAAAAAAAATGAATAGAGAGAACTTTAAGTTTAAAATCCAACAAATAAACAAAAATGTAAAAAATATAATTACCGAAAAGAAATAATTTTCCAAGAAAAAAATAAGCAAACCTAATTATCGTAAGTCCCTTAAAAATGTCCACCACGGAAAATCTATTAACGAAGATTAATTAGACGGGCTAATTATAACTCAGCCAAAGGAATGTCATGATGTTCTAGGAAATATGTGCTGAAGTTCCGGGAAAACTGTGCCGAAGTTCGATAGAAAATGTGCTGAAGTTAGATATAAAAATGAGCTGAGGTTCCAGGAAACATGAGCTGAAGTTCCAGGAAAAATGTGCCGAAGTTCCAAGAAAAATATGTTGAAGTTCCAGGAAAAAATATGCTGAAGTGTCAGGAAAAATGTGCTGAAGTTCTCGGAAATATTAGCTAAAGTTCCAGGCAAAATGATCAGAAGTTCCAGGAGAAATGTGCGGAAGTTTCAGGGAAAATGTGCTGAAGTTTCAGGGAAAATGTGCTGAAGTTCCAGGGAACTGTGCGGAAGTTTCAGGGAAGTTCTAGGGAAAATGTGCTGAAGTTTTAGAAAAATGTGTTGAAATTCCAGAAAAAAATGTTATGTTCCA
>NC_090742.1:2950104-2961258 GCF_036898095.1 Palaemon carinicauda
AGCAAGACAATTCATAATTAAGGTGTTCTCTTACTTTATGGGGTTCACAGTTAAGGAAACTAACAAGGCATCATATATTTTGCGTTATCTGGGGCCTGCTGTTCTCTTGCTTCTTCTTCTTTCCCAATGTTATCCCTACATTAAGGGGTTGGTTGCCTGACGCGCCCTCTACAATACATTTTCTCAAAGGCATCTTCTTACAAATTACATCAAACCTCTTTTCTCCATATCATAATTCACATTATTTCCTCATCTAATGCCCTGTTTCTCTCACTCGATCTTCTTCCCCAAACAGATTTCTCCCGAGCCTTCCTCACTCCCTCCCAACCATCCATTCTCAACACATGTCCAAACCATCTCAGTGTGACCCTCTCATCACCTCTGTAATCTTTACAACGCCTACCATTTTCCTTATTTCATCATTTTTCAATCTTTCAAGCAGTGATATTTCCATAACACACATCATCATTCTCCCAAGCTTTGCTTTCTCTTCTCGTCTTAAAGTCCTGGTTTCGAATTCATATATTAACATTGGTCTTTTTACTGTGCTATATCCTCCATTGGTGTCCTATAAAGGAAAGCAAATTTCAAAGCAACAATATAGTTTATTATCATTACTATCTAAGCTACAACCCTAGTTCGAAAGCAGGATGGTATCAGCCCAAGGGTTCCAACAGAGAAAAATACCAAGTGAGGAAAATAAATAAGGAAATGAATAAACTATATGAGCATACTAAAACTCATAAAATATCGGTAAAAATGTTAAAATAGATCTGTCATAAATATACTATGAAGAAAGACATGTCTGACTGTTTAACATAAAAACATTTACTACAAGTGTGAAAGTTTAGACCTAGATTCCCATTTTTTCTTGCATTCATCTAAAAAAATCTAAATAGTAAGTTTTCTTTGTGCCCTTTCTAAAAATAGATTAATTTTACAATTCCTTACAAGTATGAGGTCAGTAAGAACTTGACCTATTTCTTTCCCCATTTTCACACAATTACCACTTTCCTGGAAATAGTTACCTCTCGTATTTTATCTTTATTCATCCCTACAAGAAAAAAAAACCTGTTGGATACCCTAAGTGCATTCGTTTTTCCCCTCGTTTTGAGTATTAAGAACTTAGCCTTTTCATTTCCCCTTTTACACACAATTACCCATTTCCTGGAAATAGTTACCTCTCGTATTTTATTCATCCCTACAAGAAAAAAAAACCTGTTGGATACTCTAAGTGCATTTGTTTTTCCCCTCGTTTTGAGTCAGGTAGAATGAAATTCAAAGGTGGAGCCACCAAAGAGAATTCTTAAAGGGTGCCAAGTCTCTCCCTCTTTAGAACCCAAACAAAAGCCGTCTCCTCTCATACTTTATGCGTGGCATACAAATACACAAGTACACATACACTTGCACAATACAGTACATACACATGCTTGAACGCTTGAAGTAAATGTGGTAGGTTGGCCAGGGCACCAGCAACCCGTTGAGATATAACCGCTTCTTGCCTTATTGCCTTATTCTATGTTTGGGTTCTCCCAGGTCCCTCAGTGTGAGGCACCTCGTATATCCACCCGAGTTGCTAATGCATCTTCCGGTGTATTTTGCATCTTCCAGTCTTGGATGGTCTGGGATGCATCTTAGGTGTTTATCGAGCTTATTTTTAAACACATCTACGCTCACTCCTGATATGTTTCTTAGATGAGCTGGCAGCGCATTAAATAGTCGCTGCATTATCAATGCTGGTGCGTAGTGGATTAATGTCCTGTATGCCTTACTTAGTTTTCCTAGTATAGTTTTTGGCACTATTAATCTACCTCAGCTTGCTCTTTCTGATATTTTTAGCTCCATGATGTTTTCAGTAATTCCTTCTATTTGCTTCCATGCTTGTATTACCATATAGCGTTCTCTTCTCCTTTCTAGAGAGCTATGGGGTCCTTTAACTAGCAAGACAGTATTATATTGGATTCTTCTCTCTGGTTACGGTTCATTTTTCCTTTGCCTACACATACACCGAATAGTCTGGCCTATTCTTTACATATTCTCCTCTGTGCTCATACACCTGACAACACAGATTACCAAACAATTCTTCTCTCAAGGGGTTAACTACTGCACTGTAATTGTTCACTTTTCTCTTGGTCTTCCAGTGTCTTGGGTTAGAGTTCTCATGCTTGAGGGTATACTCAGGCACACTATTCTACGTTACTTCTCTTCCTTTCGTTTTGTTAAAGGTTTTATAGTTTATATAGGAAACGCTTATTTTAATGTTAGTACTGTTCTTAAAATATTTAATTTTTTCCTTGTTTCCTTTCCTCACTGGCCTCTTTTCTCTGTTGGAGCCCAAGAGCTTATAGCATCCTGCTTTTTCAACTAGGGTTGTAGGTTAGCAAGTAATAATAATAATAATAATAATAATAATAATAATAATAATAATAATAATAATAATAAAAGTATGGAATACCAAACATCACATCAAAGTTATTTTGAAATTACTGAAGCTAATTACCATTATTTCAAAGTCACGTAAGCTATAATCCAAGCATCTCATCAGGGTTAAGTCAAACTTTCAAACTATTCT
This sequence comes from Palaemon carinicauda, assembly GCF_036898095.1. Lineage (NCBI taxonomy): Eukaryota > Metazoa > Arthropoda > Malacostraca > Decapoda > Palaemonidae > Palaemon > Palaemon carinicauda. The sequence continues at coordinate 2,952,677 of NC_090742.1, forward strand.
AAAATAGCATCATATGCCTCACTTATAGTAATAATTTGCAAGATGAGCAAACTATAGCATCTGCTACGTTATTTCCTTTCCACACTGGCTATTTTTCCTTGTTGGGGCCCTTAGGCTTAGAGCACCCTGCTTTTCCAGCTTTGTAGCTTAGCTAATAATAATAATAATAATAATAATAATAATAATAATAATAACAACGACAACAACAACAATAACAATAGTAATAATAATAATAATAATAACAACAATAACAACGACAACAACAAAAACATCAACAACAACAATAAGAATAGCAATAATAACAACAACAACAACAATAATAATAATAATAATAATAATAACAACGACAACAACAACAATAACAATAGTAATAATAATAATAATAATAACAACAATAACAACGACAACAAAAACATCAACAACAACAATAAGAATAGCAATAATAACAACAACAACAACAACAACAACAACAATAACAATAATAATAATAATAATATTAATAATAATCGATCCCAGACCGGGACCATGAGTTTGATCAGGTTGTTGGGAGGTCAATGCTGTTGTTTGGCACCATAGTGGGAGGGGGGGGGGGAGGGGGTTGGACTTGTGCAGCTGACGTTCTGGTGCGCATCTATTCAGATGAAACTGGGACCGTAACCAAACACCTTTAACCTTTAAAAAGATGTAAATAACGAAAACTGTAGGATGAAGAAAGATAGAAGGAATAACGTAATGGAAAAAAGATAATGGAAAGATGACTTTTAAAAAGTAATTTTCTTTTCTCGATGCTAAGGGTGAAAAAAAATGAAAATAGAAAAAGCTGTAAAATTAAGAAAGAGGGAGTGATGGTATACAATAAACAGAAGAATAACTGAAAAGGATATGAATAGCAAAACTTACATTCTACAATCTACTTCATGAAATAATAATAATATTATACTTAACTCTTGTGGTCAGAAACGGAAGCATTACTAAGAAAGTCAAAACTCTTTAAAGTGTTACAAACTAATCTATGGAAATATTACCGTAAAATAATCATTTTTTAATACTGCTGAGAAAAAATAATCAATATACAATAGGCAGAAAAAAAATATGAGCCACAATGTTCAGAATTGTTGTGACCGATATAGTAACGTCCCTGACTGGTAAACGCCGCTCAAATCCGTTAGTTTCTTTGGTCGCTGCAACCTTGATATCCTTGTGAGCTAAGGATTGGGGGTGTGGGGGAGCCTATAGGTCTATCTACTAAGTCATCAGCAGCCATTGCCTAACCCTCCTAGGTTGGGTGGAGAGGGGAGCTTGGGCGCTGACCATATATATATATATATATATATATATATATATATATATATATATATATATACAGTATATATATATATATATATATATATACACTGTATATATATATATATATATATATATATATATATATATATATATATATTGCCTAATCATGCTTGGTCCTAGGTTGGGTGGAGAGGGGGGCTTGGGGGCTGACCCTATATATATATATATATATATATATATATATATATATATATATATATATATATGTATATATATATATGTATATATATATATATATATATATATATATATATATATATATATTGCCTAATCCTGCTTGGTCCTAGGTTGGGTGGAGAGGGGGGCTTGAGGGCTGACCCTATATATATATATATATATATATATATATATATATATATATATATATATATATATATATATATATATGTTCAGTCTCTAGGGCAATGCCACTGTCCGTTGCCTCTGCCATCCATGAGCGACCTTTAAACGAGAAAGCGATCGGCTAAAGAAAATCCAGGCCACAATAGAAGCAGACTAGCTAAGGAGGGTCATTTCTCCTCTCCCTAATATACCGAAAGACAGTTATCATCAGAATGTACAAACGGTTGCCTCAAACAACACAATAGGAACTCCTTATGTATTGTGTCTTTTGGGAGAAGAAATAATGATATACTAAAGAAGTTACTCTTCTGTTTTGTCTTGTGTAGAATGACGCACAGATATCAAAGCACTGAGCTTTGTCTCACGTCACGAAGAACAATGTACACAATACTTTGTTCGTTGTGTTCATCTTCGCTTTGTTCATGTTAAGTTGTTCCAGTTGCCTGATGTGATATAACTTGGGAAGTATCGTATTTTTTCCAATTCGAAGTTTCTGGTTATTAAATTAATATTACTTTTTTTTAATCCACATAAAAGTGTTGGTTTATTACAAAATAAATAATTTAATCAATTATTTAATAAAAATGCGTATCATATATATATACATATATATATATATATATATATATATATATATATATATATATATATATATATATACAGTATCTATATATATACATTAAAAAAAACAGCAATAATAATAATAATAATAATAATAATAATAATAATAAAAACAACCACAACAAATGCATCCTTTTCTAGTCCACTGCCAGACAAAGGCCTCAGACATGTCTTTAGCCATGGCTTCGTCTTGGCCAGTTTTCATCACTTCGCTGGCCAGTCAGGATTAGTGATGGTGGGAGATTTTCGTCCCATCGCTTACAGCAAACCAACCTAGTATGTGAGGCCCTAACTAGTAAAGCTTTATTGTAAAAGGCGATACGCAAACCCTTTCACATCGTTAATGTATCCCTACCCTGAAAGGGATATATATATATATATATATATATATATATATATATATATACAGTAAATATATATATATATATATATATATATATATATATATATATATATTATATATATATGTATATATAATATATATGTATATATAAATATTTATTTTTAATATATTTATGTAAATATAATTATATATATATACATATATATATATATATATATATATATATATATTTCATATATATATATATATATGTATATATATATCATATTTATATATATATATATGTATATATATATACACACACATTTATATACACACACCCATGAAAAGAAGACCATATCTATACAAAACCGGGCGTGCATTAGTATGTACGTATCCCAGAATTCTCGATTTCCCCTCGTGAATTCTGAGCATAAGGCTCCGCTCCCCTTTTGAAATACAGATCATATACTAAGCTGAGAGGGGAACTGGCCATAGCCTTACGAAATAGAAGAGAAAAATTTAGTCTTTCCCCTTAGATATATTCATTTGAGATTTCTTGTCTTTAAAATGTGGTGGTTCACTATATATATATATATATATATATATATATATATATATATATATATATATATATATATATACATACATATATATATATATATATATATGTGTGTGTGTGTGTGTGTGAGTAAATAAGTATACCTATACACCAACATATATTTACATAAATATATTTAAATACATATTTCATATATGTGTATATATAAAAAATATACATATAATCTATGTGTATATATACATAAACAATTATCTATATACATTAAATAGATTTATATTGTATATATATATACTGTATGTATAAATATGAATATATATATATATATATATATATATATATATATATATATATATATATATATATATATAGATAGATATATGCATACATAAGTATACATACGTATAAATGAAAATATTTATTCATAAAGTTTATGTATACATACAGTATATATATATATATATATATATATATATATATATATATATATAAACACAGTAAAGCATTTAAAGACAATAAAGTGCAACGTGGATAAGATATCCTTCACAACCTCCTTATACAAAGCAACACACAATATCAGGAGAAGTCCTGAGATCCCACAATCTAAACATCAGCTGATACCCTAAGCTGTTCCTCTATTCATGTTCCACCATACATCACATTCAAGTGATCTTCCAGGGTGATGCCCTGAATATTCCAGAATAATCAGGTCGTGAAGCACCGACCTGCATTAGAGAGCTGCGAGAGAGAGAGAGAGAGAGAGAGAGAGAGAGAGAGAGAGAGAGAGAGAGAGAGAGAGAAAAGATTAAGAATACTACTACGCCTATAGGTTAAGCACCTTCTTGACTACCCTCATGAGAGAGAGAGAGAGAGAGAGAGAGAGAGAGAGAGAGAGAGAGAGGATTTAGAATACTACTACGCCTATAAGTTAAGCACCCTTTTGACTACCCTCATGAGAGAGAGAGAGAGAGAGAGAGAGAGAGAAGAGAGAGAGAGAGAGAGAGGATTTAGAATACTACTACGCCTATAGGTTAAGCACCCTTTTGACTACCCTCATGAGAGAGAGAGAGAGAGAGAGAGAGAGAGAGAGAGAGAGAGAGAGAGAGAGAGAGAGAGAGGATTAAGAATACTACTACGCCAACAGGTTAAGCACCCTTTAGACTGCCTTCATGAGAGAGAGAGAGAGAGAGAGAGAGAGAGAGAGAGAGAGAGAGAGAGAGAGAGGATTTAGAATACTACTACGCCTATAGGTTAAGCACCCTTTAGACTACCTCATGAGAGAGAGAGAGAGAGAGAGAGAGAGAGAGAGAGAGAGAGGAGAGAGAGAGAGAGAGAGAGAGAGGATTTAGAATACTACTACGCCAACAGGTTAAGCACCCTTTAGACTGCCCTCATGAGAGAGAGAGAGAGAGAGAGAGAGAGAGAGAGAGAGAGAGAATTTAGAATACTACTACGCCTATAGGTTAAGCACCCTTTTGACTACCCTCATGAGAGAGAGAGAGAGAGAGAGAGAGAGAGAGAGAGAGTGAGAGAGAGAGAGAAAGATTACTACTACGCCTATAAGTTAAGCACCCTTTTGACTACCCTCATGAGAGAGAGAGAGAGAGAGAGAGAGAGAGAGAGAGAGAGAGAGAGGGGGGGGATTAAGAATACTACTACGCCAACAGGTTAAGCACCCTTTAGACTACCTCATGAGAGAGAGAGAAAGAGAGAGAGAGAGAGAGGATTTAGAATACTACTACGCCTATAGGTTAAGCACCCTTTTGACTACCCTCATGAGAGAGAGAGAGAGAGAGAGAGAGAGAGAGAGAGAGAGAGAGAGAGAGAGAGAGAGAGAGAGAGAGGGGATTAAGAATACTACTACGCCAACAGGTTAAGCACCCTTTAGACTACCTCATGAGAGAGAGAGAGAGAGAGAGAGAGGATTTAGAATACTACTACGCCTATAGGTTAAGCACCCTTTTGACTACCCTCATGAGAGAGAGAGAGAGAGAGAGAGAGTGAGAGAGAGAGAGAAAGATTACTACTACGCCTATAAGTTAAGCACCCTTTTGACTACCCTCATGAGAGAGAGAGAGAGAGAGAGAGAGAGAGAGAGAGGGAGAGGGGATATAGAATACTACTACGCCAACAGGTTAAGCACCCTTTAGACTACCTCATGAGAGAGAGAGAGAGAGAGAGAGAGGGGATTTAGAATATTACTACGCCTATAGGTTAAGCACCCTTTTGACTACCCTCATGAGAGAGAGAGAGAGAGAGAGAGAGAGAGAGAGAGAGAGAGAGAGGATTAAGAATACTACTACGCCAACAGGTTAAGCACCCTTTAGACTGCCCTCATGAGAGAGAGAGAGAGAGAGAGAGAGAGAGAGAGAGAGAGAGAGAGAGGATTTAGAATACTACTACGCCTATAGGTTAAGCACCCTTTTGACTACCCTCATGAGAGAGAGAGAGAGAGAGAGAGAGAGAGAGATTACTACTACGCCTATAAGTTAAGCACCCTTTTGACTACCCTCATGAGAGAAATCTTATAAATAAATCTTATTAAATCTTATTTTTTGTTTGGGTTCCCCCAGGTCCCTCAGTGTGAGGCACCTCGTATATCCACCAGAGAGTTGCTAATACATCTTCCAGTGTATTTTGCATCTTCCAGTCTTGGATGGTCTGGGATGCATCTTAGGTATTTATCGAGCTGATTTTTAAACGCATCTACGCTCACTCCTGATATGTTTCTTAGATGAGCTGGCAGCACATTAAATAGTCGCTGCATTATCGATGCTGGTGCGTTGTGGATTAATGTCCTGTGCGCCTTTCTCAGTTTACCTGGAATGCTTTTTGGCACTATTAATCTACCTCGGCTTGCTCTTTCTGATACTTTAAGCTCCATGATGTTTTCAGCAATTCCTTCTATTTGCTTCCATGCTTGTATTATCATGTAGCGTTCTCTTCTCCTTTCTAGACTGTATAGTTTTAAAAATTGCAGTCTTTCCCAGTAATCAAGATCCTTAACTTCTTCTATTCTAGCAGTATAGGACCTTTGTACACTCTCTATTTGCGCAATATCCTTTTGGTAGTGTGGGTACCATATCACATTGCAGTACTCGAGTGTACTACGCACATAAGTTTTGTAAAGCATAATCATGTGTTCAGCTTTTCTTGTTTTAAAGTGTCTGAATAACATTCCATTTTTGCTTTACATTTAGCCAACAGTGTTGCTATTTGGTCGTTGCATAACATATTCCTATTTAAAATTACACCAAGGTCTTTAATTGCTTCCTTGTTTGTGATTGTCTCATTATTAGGTCCCTTGTATGCATACACCATTCCTTCTCTGTTTCCATAATTTATTGATTCAAATTTATCGGAGTTAAATACCATCCTATTTATCTCCGCCCATTCATATATTTTGTTTAGATCTCTTTGTAGTGAGTTCCTATCTTCATCACAAGTAATTTCTCTACTTATTCTTGTGTCATCGGCGAAACTTCTCACTACGGAGTTTTCAACATCACAGTCTATGTCTGAGATCATAATAACAAATAGCAGTGCAGCTAATACCGTACCTTGGGGCACACCAGATATTACCCTGGGCTTCATCTGATTTCTCGTCATTTGCAACCACTATCTGTTTTCTGTTTTGCAGGAATTCTTTTACCCATTTTCCTATCTTTCCCACAATATTATGCTTTCTCATTTTTTTCTCCAATATGTTATGGTCTACCTTGTCAAAGGCTTTTGCAAAATCTAGATAGATCACATCTGTGTCTTTTTCATATATCATATTATTGTATATGTTTTCATAGTGAGCTATCAGTTGGGTCTGTGTACTTTTTCCAGGTACGAAACCGTGTTGACCCATATTAAACAAATTATTTTTGACCAAATGGTTCATTATTTTCTTTTTTATTACCCTCTCATACACTTTCATAATATGTGATGTTAGACTAACAGGTCTATAATTGCTTGCCTCTAGTCTTGATCCACTTTTGAAGATAGGGGTTATATAAGCTAATTTATGTTTAACATATATCTCGCTCATATCTATACTCTGTCTTAGCAGTATTGCAAGTGGCTTTGCGATAGTGTTTGCAGTTTTTTTTAACAAAATCGCTGGAACTCCATCTGGTCCGGCTGCCGATCCATTTTTAATTTCGTTTATAGCCGTGACAATATCTGCTTCATTAATATCTATATCCGTTAGATATTCAACATTTTCTTCTCTCATTTCTGTTTCATTATTCTCATTCGCAATTCTTGGCGTGAACTCACTCTTATATTTTTCTGCTAATATGTTGCATATTTCCTTTTTTTCATTCGTTAGCCGTCCTTCAATTCTTAGAGGGCCTATTTCTATTCTCCTTTTATTCATCTTTTTTGCATAGGAGTAAAGTACTTTGGGGTTTCTTTTTATATTTTGAAGTGTCCTTTCTTCTAAGTCCCTTTTTTCATTTTCTTTCGACTGTATAATCTTTTGTTCTGCATTTTCTATCTTACATTTTATTTCCCTCATTTTCCACACATTTTTTTCTTTTGCAAGATTTTTCTTCCACTTTTTAATTTTCTGAAATAAGATCCTTCTGTCTCTTGGTATGCACGTCTTTTGTTTATTGTTTTTTTTTCGGTACATATTTTTCAACAATTTTCTCCAGTATTTTGTACAGTATGTCCGTATTTACCTGTATATTATCACTTATAAATACATTTTTCCATTCTTTATCCAGTTCTTCATTTATTTCTGACCATTTTATATTCTTACTGTAAAAGTTATATTTTCCATATCCTTCCCAAAGTTTTGTGTTTTTATTAATTCTGTGATCACTTGCTTTGGAATGAACTATCAATTCTATGACATTGTGGTCTGAAATTCCCGTGTTATACACTATTATTTCTTTAACATAATTCACCTCATTCACAAATACTAGATCTAGGACATTTTCCTTTCTTGTTGGAATGTGGTTTATTTGTTGCATATTATGTTCTAATAGCATATCTTGAAGCTTTTCAAATTGCCTCTTATCTTCTGCGCTACTATTACTATCTTTTTTATATGTATACATACAACCACTTTCTTCTATCCGTTCTTTCCAATCCACGAAAGGAAAGTTAAAATCTCCGGATAGGAGTATATTCCAGTCTTTATGGTTTCTACATATACCATCTATTTTTTCTATTATTATGTCAAACTCCTTAGTGTTTGGGGGTCTGTAAACTACAATATTCATTAGTTTTTCAAATTCAAATTCTACCGCAATCAATTCACATTCTGTGTTGCTGTATTTTTTACATACTTTTCCTTGATTTATGTCTCTTCCATATATTGCGGTTCCCCCTTGATTCCTATTTTTTTCTGTCTGATCTATAAGTTTGGAAACCCTTTATCTGGTCATCACTGCC
>NC_090742.1:2969258-2989258 GCF_036898095.1 Palaemon carinicauda
ACCACCAAATAGAAGAGATATGTGTCATCAGTAGATAGAAAAGATATGTGTCACCACCCAAAGAGAAGAGATATGTGGTTACCAGCAGAGATTAATATATGAGGTCACCAACAGAGCAAAAGATATGTAGACACCAGCAGAAGGAGAGAAAAGATATGTGGTCACTAGCATAAAGAAAAGATATGAGATTACCAGTAGAGGGAAAAGATATGTGATCACCACCAAAGAGAAGAGATATGTGGTTACCAGCAGAGATGAAAGATATGAGGTCACCAGCAGAGCACAAAGATATGCATGCATGAGCAGAGAGAAAAGATGTGTGGTTACTAGGAGAGAGAAGATATACAGTATATGAGATCAACAGCAGAGAAAAAAGATATGTGGTTACTAGGAGAGAGAAGATATACAATATATGAGATCACCAGCAGAGGAAAAAAATATGTGGTTACTAGGAGAGAGAAGATATACAATATATGAGATCAACAGCAGAGAAAAAAGATATGTGGTTACTGGGAGAGAGAAGATATACAGTATATGAGATCAACAGCAGAGAAAAAAGATACTGTGGTTACTAGGAGAGAGAAGATATACAATATATGAGATCACCAGCAGAGGAAAAAAATATGTGGTTACTAGGAGAGAGAAGATATACAATATATGAGATCAACAGCAGAGAAAAAAGATATGTGGTTACTGGGAGAGAGAAGATATACAGTACAGTATATGAGATCAACAGCAGAGAAAAAGATATGTGGTTACTAGGAGAGAGAAGATATACAATATATGAGATCACCAGCAGAGGAAAAAAATATGTGGTTGCTAGGAGAGAGAAGATATACATTATATGAGATCACCAGCAGAGGAAAAAGATATGTGGTTACTAGGAGAGAGAAGATATACAGTATATGAGATCAACAGCAGAGAAAAAAGATATGTGGTTACTAGGAGAGATAAGATATACAATATATGAGATCACCAGCAGAGGAAAAAATATGTGGTTACTAGGAGAGAGAAGGTATACAGTATATGAGATCACCAGCAGAGGAAAAAAAATATGTGGTTGCTAGGAGAGAGAAGATATACAGTATATGAGATCACCAGCAGAGGAAAAAAATATGTGGTTACTAGGAGAGAGAAGATATACAGTATATGAGATCACCAGCAGAGGAAAAAGATATGTGGTTACTAGGAGAGAGAAGATATACAGTATATGAGATCAACAGCAGAGAAAAAAGATATGTGGTTACTAGGAGAGAGAAGATATACAATATATGAGATCACCAGCAGAGGAAAAAAATATGTGGTTACTAGGAGAGAGAAGGTATACAGTATATGAGATCACCAGCAGAGGAAAAAAAATATGTGGTTGCTAGGAGAGAGAAGATATACATTATATGAGATCACCAGCAGAGGAAAAAAATATGTGGTTACTAGGAGAGAGAAGATATACAATATATGAGATCACCAGCAGAGGAAAAAAATATGTGGTTACTAGGAGAGAGAAGATATACAGTATATGAGATCACCAGCAGAGGAAAAAGATATGTGGTTACTAGGAGAGAGAAGATATACAGTATATGAGATCAACAGCAGAGAAAAAAGATATGTGGTTACTAGGAGAGAGAAGATATACAATATATGAGATCACCAGCAGAGGAAAAAAAATGTGGTTACTAGGAGAGAGAAGGTATACAGTATATGAGATCACCAGCAGAGGAAAAAAAATATGTGGTTGCTAGGAGAGAGAAGATATACAGTATATGAGATCACCAGCAGAGGAAAAAAATATGTGGTTACTAGGAGAGAGAAGATATACAGTATATGAGATCACCAGCAGAGGAAGAAAATATGTGGTTACCAGCAGAGAGAAAAGATATGTGGTTGCAAGCACAGAAAATATATGTGGTCACCAGCAGAAAGAAAATGTATGCAGTTACCAGCAGAAAGAAAATATATGCAGTTACCAGCAGCGAGAAAATATATGTGGTTACTAGCAGAGAAAAAAAAAAGATATGTGGTTACTAGGAGAGAGAAGATATACAGTATACGAGATCACCAGCAGAGGAAAAAAATATGTGGTTACCAGCAAAGAAAAATATATGTGGTTACTAGCAGAGCAAAAAGATAAGCAGTCACTAGTAGAGAAAAAAAGATATGTTGTCACCAGCAGAGATATAATCATAGGATACAGAAGTAGAAGACACGTCGACCGTCACCCCCCTCCCCCCCCCCCCCCCCAAAAAAAAACAAAAAAAAAACATGAGTCCTTTTTATAGTTTATAGATGACATATCTGTTTTTGATGTTGTTAATAGTTTATACAGGGGATTTCTGTTTTGACGCCGTTACTGTTTTTAGAATATATTGTTAATTTATTTCTCATCATTTATTTATTTATTTATTTCATTTCCTCACTGGGCTATTTTTCCCAGTTGGCGCCCTTGGGCTTATAGCATCTTGCTTTTCCAACTAGGGTTGTAGCTTGGCTAGTAATAATAATAATAATAACAACAGCAACAACAACAACAACAACAGGGATGTAAAAGTACCAGAGATGCTCAACGCAGGGAAATATTATTTACGCAAGCTTTAAGCGAAGCCGAAAGTTCCTGCATATTGTCACAAACTAGTTCCAAGTGTTAAATGCATTCGCACACATTTGAATCTCATTCTCGGTTCCGACTGGTTTTCGCTTCGGAAAAGGAGTGTTACTTTCAAATGAGTTGGGAACTATTCGGCAGCAAAGTGCAACCTAGTTTACTCTCAGAGAATTTAAATGGAGAATTGTTTCTTATATACAAGTGCAAATGGCTCATCACCATAGCCTACATGAAACGTTAAATACTCTGAACGAACAAGGTAAAACGACAGTGGAGGTCCCGTAGAGAGCGGGGTTCCCCTGCTGTATGGGACCGGAAAAGCAACCATCAAAGTAAGTATAATTGCCTTGAAAAATGTTATAAGTAAAAGCAGATGAAAGAGACACGTTCAGTCCTCATAAACGTATATCACCTAAGAAAAAAGAATTCACAAAATACAAATCATTTTCGTACGAAAATAGTGACCGGAAAGGAAAACGAGCAATGAACCATTTTGATGAATATGTGCTCAAGTAATAGGAAAATTAATAAACAACTTGAAATATCAAAGCAACAAAGATTTATGACTTTAATTTACAATTAAAAGCATTCAGACCCTCAATTTACAGGAAACTCTACAAAATTGAATAAATAAATGTACATACAGTGTATATGTATACAGTAATACCTCTCTTTAAGTGGGTTCAACTTAAACCACTTACGACTTCAGGTCGCTTATCCTCAAATATTAAATTAAAAAATAAAATTCACATTTCGAGTATGTCTATTATAAGCCCATACGTTGGCCTCTACGCCACAAAATAACAATGAAAAATTGCTTAAAATATACATAAAAAGCATATTTAAGTCACTTTACATGGGAAAATTCTTGTCTACATCAAAAATCACTTACGTTACTTTTCTTGGAACCAATTACTGATGTAGGGCGGGGTATCACTTTGTGTGTTTGTATGTAAGTGTATGTTTACTGACCGCTTTCACTAAAAAAAAAATTACTTAATTCTCTCTGTCTATTGTTACTTTCGTTGTTATATCTCCTGTATCATAAGACACAAAAATGGCTTGAATTATCACCGTGGAAATATAAATATCTTAGCAAACCATTAGAAATATTTAACAGCATTAACACAGCTGAATTTATAATATTAACATACACTCGATTTCCTGACGAAATAGGGATCAAACATATATTAACAGGTAACCATATTAATTCTATCTTGCTACGATTATAAAATATCAAGTTTAGGGTAGCGACGAAATACAAACAAAGTTTGGACCTTAGAAATGTGTATATATATATATATATATATATATATATATATATATATATATATATATATATATACAGTATATATATATATATATATATATATATATATATATATACACATATATATATTATATATATATGTATATATATATATATATATATATATATATATACACACACACACACATATATATATATATATATATATATATATATATATGGGGAAAAAACATATATTAACAGGTAACCATATTAATTCTATCTTGCTACGATTATAAAATATCAAGTTTAAGGTAGCAACGAATTACAAACAAAGTTTGGACCTTAGATATATATATATATATATATATATATATATATATATATATATATATATATATATATATATATATATAAATTTAGATATATAAATTTATACATACATATATATATATATATATATATATATATATATATATATATATATATATTTTATATATATATATATATATATATATATATATATATATATATATATATATATAGTGGGATTTTGACAAAATCCTTCGTATACACATCCTCCATTACCATACGAAACTCGGTGGATTTTTTTCAGGATTTTGTGTTTTTTGTCCTATACCCCCATACAATGGAATACCGGCCGGACCACTTGAAACAACACTGCAGAACAAGAATTCCTTCCTCAATACAAACCAATTGGGAAATAGTTATAATTCAATAAACTTGCTTTCCATACTAATACAAGGGTATTCATGAAGGTAAAATGCTAGAAAGAATTCGGTCCTGTAGGAACAAGTGTTTTTCATTTCTTAACCAAGTCTCAAACAAGTCTAGTCTGAAATGTGATTATGTGTAAAAGACGACCATTTTTTATTTCGTCTTCTCTCTCCACTTGTTTACTAGCCGAAAGTCGTTTTACGGAAGACCATTAATCAAAATGAAGGCTACATGGGTACTATGGCATTGCCACCAAGACACCAAGTTTCCCATTTAACGACCCCACATAACGTAAATCTATTTTCTCCAGGAATAAGTTTTCCTCTATATGGAAGGACACCACACGCTTGAAAACGACCCTTTAACGTTCCTATGGGTTCCTTCACGCCATTCCCTCCATATCCTACCCTTCCCCTACCTAGGGGACATCCTCATCATCATCATCCCAAGCGCTCCTGTTCCATTAGGGACCCTTTGTCTGCCACCAAAAGATAAACAGGGAAGCTGCGTCGCCTATCCATCTCTCGGGGTCCAATGTTATGAAGTAGGTATAAATAGCACACCCCTTTAAATCGACACACACAATGCCATTTCCGTATGGCCATCGCCATCAGCCCTATAGTTGCCTTAGGCGAAGAGGTTATGTTCGTTTGTCCGTTTGTTTTTCACCAGCCTAACTGAAAAAGTTAAGGATGCATTTGGATGAAAATTTTAGGATATGTCAGAAATGGAATAACTTCTGTATGTTTGTTTGTCACCAGTCTAACTCAAAAAGTTAGGGGATGGATTTTGTGGAAAATTTTGGGATATGCCACAAAGGGGATAACTTAGAAATGATAAGATTTTTGCGGTCAGCGATGTGTTTTTTCTTTCTTTTTTTTTTTTTTTACTTGTTAAAGTGTTTTCATCCCTTGTCTGTTTGTTTGCCACCATAACTGAAAAAGTTTGGGGTGAAATTCGATGAAAATTTTGGGAAATGTCAGAAATGGGATAACTTAGAAGTGATTTGATTATGGTGGAGGTCTGCAGTATATGGGGGCTCTTTTTACTTTTTATAAAAGTATGTTTCCATCTCTTGTCTGTTTGTTTGTTTGTCACCACAATAACTGAAAAAGTTGGGGATGAATTTTGATGAAAATTTTAGGATATCTCAGAAATGGGATAACTTGAAAGTGATTCGATTTTGTCTGATCTCTGCGGTATGAGTGTTTTATTCTTTTTTTACTTGTTGTTAAAGTATGTTTTCATCTCTTCTCTGTTTGTCACCCAAACTCAAAAAGTTGCTGATGAATTCTGATGAAAATTTTGGGATATGTCAGAAAATGGATAACTTAGGAATGATTCAATTTTGGCTGAGGTTTGGCTGATGTCTTCATCTCTAGTCTGTTTGTTTGTCAACAGCCTCACTCCAAAAGTAAGGGCTGAATTTGGATGAAAATTTTGGCATATATTTTATGATTGGTGTTTCGCTTAAGAGTTCGTTTCAAGTAACGAAATTATTCTTGTTTTTAATGTGAAATTAACGGACGAGTTTCAAATGTAATTGACTACCCTTATATTAGTATATATATATATATATATATATATATATATATATATATATATATATATATATTATATATAAATATATTTATATATATATATATATTATATATATATATATAATATATATATATAAATATATTTATATATATACACACACACACATATATATATATATATATATATATATATATATATATATAAATATATTTATATATATACACATATATATATATATATATTTATATGTATATACATATACTCTATATACATTATATATATATAAAGTGTTCTTCTAATATATGAATACATGGACGGGACTCTAGCAGTCTGAGGTCATTATGTAAAATCTCCCAAAATAACGAAGGCAAAATAATTAGAGAAAAATTTAATTCCACGAATATTTGCATATCATTAACATGGTGGAATCCGAGAGAGAGAGAGAGAGAGAGAGAGAGAGAGAGAGAGAGAGAGAGAGAGAGAGAGAGAGAGAGAGAGATTGGCACTCGATATTTAGATTTCACGAAAGCAATTATACTTATTCCCCCACAAGAAGCCTGGTTATGTCTGGGAGAGTACCTTGGTGTTAAGTGAGAGGAGAGGGAGAGGTGGGAAGTAGAGAGGGAGAGGGAGAGAGAACTCCACTTCCGTATTCATAGTCCAGGACTCTCATTATATTCGTCACGTACGTAAACACCCTCAGTGACTGGCCAACCATCCTCTCCTCTTTGAAATTCCAAAATAATTTTAGCGAAAAATGCCTGGAAAAAAATAGCTGTGAACTTTTGACCAAAATTAGAATCTTCAGAAGCTTCCTAAGGAGGTATTTACATTTGCCTTCGTTCGTGTTTCACTGACATTTTTTGTTTTCGTTGAGAAACTTATAAAGATTTTCCTTAAAAAGGGGAAAACTAAAATTCGAGTTGTGGTGGCCTGGTGGTAGCGTCCTTGCCTGGAGATTGCCAGACTGGGGTTCTAGTCCTGCTCAAACTAGTAGTTCCTTTAGTCGTTGCAACATCACCATCCTTGTGAGCTAAGGATGGGGGCTTTGGGGGAGCCCATAGGTCTATCTGCCGAGTCATTAGCAGCCATTGCCTGGCCCTCCTTGGTCCTAGTTTGGGTAGAGAAGGGGCTTGGGCGCTGGTTGTATGTAATATGCTCAGTCTCTAGTGCATTGTCCTGCTTGATAGGACAATTTCACTGTCCCTTGCCTGTACCATTCATTAGCAGCCTTAAACCTTTAAAATAGCTTATGTTCTAAGGCTTTAGTAAGGCTTCACGTTTTTGGTGTATAAGTTAATACTGGTAGGACCATCTGATAAAATACTTTTCTTTTTAGAGAAAGTGTCATTTTACTTTTTTTCGTTGAAAAACTTATAAATATTTTCCTTTAAAAGAGGAAAACTCAACTTCGAGCTGTAACTAGCTTTTGTTCTAAGGCTTTAATAAGGGTCCAAGTATCTGATGCGTAAGCTAATTCTGGTAGGACCATCTGATTAAATCCTTTTCTTTTTAGAAAAAGTGTCATTTTACTTTTTTTAGAAACTTATAAAGATTTTCCTTTAAAAGAGGAAAAGTGAACTTTGAGTTGTAACTAGCTTTTGTTCTAAGGCTTAAGGCTTTAGCAAGGCTCCACGTTTCTGGTACATAAGTTAATACTGGTAGAACCATTTCATTAAATACTTTTCTTTTTAGAGAAAGTGTCATTTTACTTTTTTTTGGCTAAGAAACTCATGAAGATTTTGCTTTAAGAAAGAACTCAGCTGCATGTTGTGACTAGTTTACATTCTAAGCAAATAATAATAATAAATAATAATAATAATAATAATAATAATAATAATAATAATAATAATAATAATAGCTGTTTTTATTAGGATTCAGGAAATCTATTCTCTTCACCCTACACCACTCCTCCACCTAGCCCCCCCCCCCCCCCCCCCCGACCACCAACGGCCTCCCCTTGGCCTAACGAGAATCTCTTTCAGTTCCTTCGATCAGCCATAATTTTCTTCGGGGGAAATTGAGATCCTTTACTTGCTTCCAATCTAACTTCCTTCCGTAATTTGGTTTCTCCCTCAGGAGAGATCCTCCCGAGTTTGATTTTATATAGAGTTTAGGCCGTGGTTTGTTACACTGTTTTAAAGTGTTATATATATAAAAAGCATATTTTTAAAAGTAGTCATAATTTGAAGTGTTTGTTCTTACTTAATTTCTAACTTCATCTATTTCGGGTTTACACACACTATATATATACATATATATATTCATACACACACACACACACACATATATATATATATATATATATATATATATATATATATATATATATATATTATATATATATATATATATATATATATATATATATATATACTGTGTATATACATATATATATAGAAGAGTTGGAAGACCTAGGCCTACATGGCTGAGGACTATGAAACGCGAAGTAGATGATGAATGGAGAAATACTGAATTAAAAGCTCCAGATAGAGATGACTAGCGAAATCTAACCGAGGCCCTTTGCGTCAACAGGCGTGGGAGGAGATGATGATGTATATATGTATGTACGTGGATATATATATATATATATATATATATATATATATATATATATATATATATATACATACACACACACACACACATATATATATATATATATATATATATATATATATATATATATATATATATATACACTGTGTCGTAAACTTCTAGGACATCCATAAAAAAATAAGAATAAGTAGTTTTACAAAAGATTAATCTTTCTAAAATCATAAGGAAATACAAGTAAAACCAATTAGTGGCCCAAGTAAATCAATTGAATATAATTTTATGTTCAAAACTCATAACCAAAACGTTAATTTCATTATGATCACTCAAACTATTAAACATCAAACAAATATATAGATTAGTTTTTATTATAAGCATTGAGGACTTAAAGATTATTTTATATTTTCCATCATAAGAATGATTGCTATGAATTTTGTTTTCTCACTACAGTATAAGGCTGGCTGCTTTGAAGGCAAGTCTCTAATTAGTAACGCACGTCGGCAATAGATAGCGTTGCCCAAGCGCACTGATTTTTTATAGATAGGCTTTCCTGGTTTCCCTTTAATGTTTTGTTAGGGAATAAGTGGGAAGGCGTTAAATTTTGGTAAAAATTATTGGGACGTTTTTGTTTCTCATGAAAACATACCACTGGTTGCTTTGAAATAAGTTATTATAAAATGGCTGCTTTGAAGTTAATTTTCAAATAGTAGGGCGCGTCGGCAATAGATGGCGTTGCTCAGCCGCACTGACCTTTTGTAAAGGTAGACTTTCCCGACTTCCCCTTCCTGTTTTTTAGGGAATAAGTCGATAGGCGTTAAATTTTGGGAAACATTGTTGGAACATTTTTTAAGGTCTAACTGTATAAATTAACCCAGAAATTATTGTTATCATTATTACTTGCTAAGTTACAGCCCTCGTTGGAAAAGCAGGATGCTATTAGCCAAGGGGCTCCAACGGGGATAATAGCCCAGTGAGGAAAGGAAACAAGGAGAAATAAAATTTTCAAGAAGAGAAACAACGTTAAAATAAATATCTCCTATATAGACTATAAAAACTTTAACAAAACAAGAGGAAGAGAAACATGACAGAATAGCGTGCCCGAGTGTGCCCTCAAGCAAAAGAACTCTAACCCAACCCAGTGGAAGACCACGGTACAGAGGCTATGGCACTACCCAAGACTAGAGAACAATGGTTTGATTTTGGAGTGTTCCTCTCCTAGAGGAGCTGCTAGCCATAGCTAAAGTCTCTCTTCTACCCTTAACAAGAGGAAAGTAGTCACTGAACAATTACAGTGCAGTAACTCCTTGGGTGAAGAAGAATTGCTTGGTAATCTCAGTGTTGTCAGATGTATGAGGACAGAGGAGAATAAGTAAAGAATAGGCTAGACTATTCGGTGTATGGGTATACAAAAGGAAAATTAACCATAACCAGAGAGAAGGATCCAATTTAGTACTGACTGACCAGTCAAATGACCCCATAACTCTCTCGGGGTAGCATCTCAACGGATGGCTAGTGACCTGGCCAACCTACTACTTACTAAATGGAGAGGAAATAGACACACGGGAAGATTCTTATGACATGTCTGACTGCATCGATTATTCCGTAATCTTTATTTTATGTCTCGTCTCTGGATGGGCGGCTAAATCTTAATCAAATATTGGGTACCGCAGTTAAGGTCAGGAATATGTAGATTTTATGATAGCCTTGTTCGAAGTCTCAAGGGGGATTTTGAGGAAAAGGGTTAGAAATAAACTGGGACTTTCAAGTATTTATCAATACCTTTTTATAAGAATAAACCACAACCGATATTAACGTAAGTAAGATGTAACATGCTGTGGCCTGATTGGTAACGTCTCTGCCTGGTGTTTGCCAGTCGGGGGTTCGAGTCCCGCTCAGACTCGTTAGTGCCATTAGTGTCTGCAACCTTATCATCCTTGTGACCCAAGGTTGGGGGGTTTGGGGGAGCCTATAGGTCTAACTGCTGAGTCATCAGCAGCCAATGCCTGGCTTGAGTGGAGAGGAGGCTTGGGCGCTGATCATATAATATATGGTCAGTCTCTAGGGCATTGTCCTGATTGCTAAGGCAATGTCGCTGTCCCTTGCCTCTGCCATTCATGAGCGACCTTTAAAACCTTTAAACTAAACTAACGAGATATCATTGAATGGAAACGTCCCTGCCTAGCAATCTGCAGGACTGGGGTTCGAGTCACTCTCAAGTTAGATAGTTTCTTGTAGTGTCTGCAACCTCACCATTCTTGTGAGCTAAGGATCAGGGGTTTGGGGAAGCTTATAAGTCATCAGCTTGGGTCCAGATAGGGCATTGGGCGCTGGGGAGCTTATAGATTTACCTGCTGAGTCATCAGCAGCCATTGCCTGGTTCTCCCTGGTCCTAGGTTGTCTTGAGATAGGCTTGGGCGCTGGGGAGCCTATAGGTCTACCTGCTGAATCATCAGCACCCATTGCCTGGTCGTCCCTGGTCCTACCTTTAGTCGAGATGGGGCTTGGGCGCTGGGGAGCCAATGGGTTTACCTACTGAGTCATCAGTACCCATTGCCTGGTCGTCCCTGGTCCTACCTTTGGTAGAGATGGGGCTTGGGCGCTGGGGAGCCTATGGGTTTACTTACTGAGTCATCAGCACCCATAGCCTGGCCATTCCTGGTCCCAGCTTGGGTGGAGAACCGGCTTGGGCGCTGATCACATGTATATACCGTCAGTCTCTAGGGCATTGTCACTGTCCCTTGCCTCTGCCATTCATGAACGACCTTTAAACCTCCCAAATGGTGTTATTCCCCAAATTGTCTTTTGCCATGAGCACAATGAATAGAGAGAGGGTGGGGAGGTGGGTCAAGGCGACGAAAGAATAGGTTTGGGGGGAGGGGAGGCGAAAGAGAAAGTCATGATAAATGACACCTCGACAAGCAAGAAGCCATTAAGCGGGAAGCTCCTCTTTCTTTCCACCGAAGGGCCACGGACAATAACTGACAACGGCCGGACAGAGATTAGATGTCAAATCGCGCGAAAAGTGTGTACCAATACAAAGACGTCGCTTGAAAGCAAGCGGTGGACGAAATTGCCTGATATGTGAGCCTTTGTGTATATAGCTTTTCATCGTGGGAGAGTGGATGGTATAAAAATAAAATTGAAAATAGATGGATTATATATGTATTATATTGCTTTCCATCGTGGGAGAGGGGATGGTATGAAAATAAAATTGAAAATAGATGGATTATATATGTATTATATTGCTTTCCATCGTGGGAGAGTGGATGGTATAAAAATAAAATTGAAAATAGATGGATTATATATGTATTATATTGCATTCCATCGTGGGAGAGGGGATGGTATGAAAATAAAATTGAAAAAATAGTTGGATTTTATATGTATTATATTTCTTTTCATCGTGTTAAAGTGGATGGAATAAAAATAAAATTGAAAAATTGATGGATTTTATATGTATTATATTTCTTTTCATCGTGGGAAAGTAGATGGTATAAAAATAAAATTGAAAATAGATGGATTTTATATGTATTATATTGCTTTCCATCGTGGGAAAGTGGATGGTATAAAAATAAAATTGAAAATAGATGAATTTTATATGTATTATATTGCTTTCCATCGTGGGAGAGTGGATGGTATGAAAATAAAATTGAAAATAGATGAATTTTATATGTATTATATTGCTTTCCATCGTGGGAGAGTGGATGGTATGAAAATAAAATTGAAAATAGATGGATTTTATATGTATTATATTGCTTTCCATCGTGGGAGAGGGGATGGTATGAAAATAAAATTGAAAATAGATGGATTTTATATGTATTATATTGCTTTCCATCGTGGGAGAGTGGATGGTATAAAAATAAAATTGAAAATAGATGAATTCTATATGTATTATATTGCTTTCCATCGTGGGAGAGTGGATGGTATGAAAATAAAATTGAAAATAGATGAATTCTATATGTATTATATTGCTTTCCATCGTGGGAGAGTGGATGGTATGAAAATAAAATTGAAAATAGATGAATTTTATATGTATTATATTGCTTTCCATCGTGGGAGAGTGGATGGTATAAAAATAAAATTGAAAATAGATGAATTCTATATGTATTATATTGCTTTCCATCGTGGGAGAGTGGATGGTATGAAAATAAAATTGAAAATAGATGGATTTTATATGTATTATATTGCTTTCCATCGTGGGAGAGTGGATGGTATGAAAATAAAATTGAAAATAGATGGATTTTATATGTATTATATTGCTTTCCATCGTGGGAGAGTGGATGGTATGAAAATAAAATTGAAAATAGATGAATTCTATATGTATTATATTGCTTTCCATCGTGGGAGAGGGGATGGTATGAAAATAAAATTGAAAATAGATGGATTTTATATGTATTATATTGCTTTCCATCGTGGGAGAGTGGATGGTATAAAAATAAAATTGAAAATAGATGAATTCTATATGTATTATATTGCTTTCCATCGTGGGAGAGTGGATGGTATGAAAATAAAATTGAAAATAGATGGATTTTATATGTATTATATTGCTTTCCATCGTGGGAGAGTGGATGGTATAAAAATAAAATTGAAAATAGATGAATTCTATATGTATTATATTGCTTTCCATCGTGGGAGAGTGGATGGTATGAAAATAAAATTGAAAATAGATGAATTCTATATGTATTATATTGCTTTCCATCGTGGGAGAGTGGATGGTATAAAAATAAAATTGAAAATAGATGGATTTTATATGTATTATATTGCTTTCCATCGTGGGAGAGTGGATGGTATAAAAATAAAATTGAAAATAGATGAATTCTATATGTATTATATTGCTTTCCATCGTGGGAGAGGGGATGGTATGAAAATAAAATTGAAAATAGATGGATTTTATATGTATTATATTGCTTTCCATCGTGGGAGAGTGGATGGTATGAAAATAAAATTGAAAATAGATGGATTTTATATGTATTATATTGCTTTCCATCGTGGGAGAGTGGATGGTATAAAAATAAAATTGAAAATAGATGAATTCTATATGTATTATATTGCTTTCCATCGTGGGAGAGGGGATGGTATGAAAATAAAATTGAAAATAGATGGATTTTATATGTATTATATTGCTTTCCATCGTGGGAGAGGGGATGGTATGAAAATAAAATTGAAAATAGATGGATTTTATATGTATTATATTGCTTTCCATCGTGGGAGAGGGGATGGTATGAAAATAAAATTGAAAATAGATGAATTCTATATGTATTATATTGCTTTCCATCGTGGGAGAGTGGATGGTATGAAAATAAAATTGAAAATAGATGAATTCTATATGTATTATATTGCTTTCCATCGTGGGAGAGTGGATGGTATAAAAATAAAATTGAAAATAGATGAATTCTATATGTATTATATTGCTTTCCATCGTGGGAGAGTGGATGGTATGAAAATAAAATTGAAAATAGATGGATTTTATATGTATTATATTGCTTTCCATCGTGGGAGAGTGGATGGTATGAAAATAAAATTGAAAATAGATGGATTTTATATGTATTATATTGCTTTCCATCGTGGGAGAGGGGATGGTATGAAAATAAAATTGAAAATAGATGAATTCTATATGTATTATATTGCTTTCCATCGTGGGAGAGTGGATGGTATAAAAATAAAATTGAAAATAGATGGATTTTATATGTATTATATTGCTTTCCATCGTGGGAGAGGGGATGGTATGAAAATAAAATTGAAAATAGATGAATTCTATATGTATTATATTGCTTTCCATCGTGGGAGAGTGGATGGTATAAAAATAAAATTGAAAATAGATGAATTCTATATGTATTATATTGCTTTCCATCGTGGGAGAGTGGATGGTATGAAAATAAAATTGAAAATAGATGGATTTTATATGTATTATATTGCTTTCCATCGTGGGAGAGTGGATGGTATAAAAATAAAATTGAAAATAGATGGATTTTATATGTATTATATTGCTTTCCATCGTGGGAGAGGGGATGGTATGAAAATAAAATTGAAAATAGATGAATTCTATATGTATTATATTGCTTTCCATCGTGGGAGAGTGGATGGTATAAAAATAAAATTGAAAATAGATGAATTCTATATGTATTATATTGCTTTCCATCGTGGGAGAGTGGATGGTATGAAAATAAAATTGAAAATAGATGGATTTTATATGTATTATATTGCTTTCCATCGTGGGAGAGTGGATGGTATGAAAATAAAATTGAAAATAGATGGATTTTATATGTATTATATTGCTTTCCATCGTGGGAGAGGGGATGGTATGAAAATAAAATTGAAAATAGATGAATTCTATATGTATTATATTGCTTTCCATCGTGGGAGAGTGGATGGTATAAAAATAAAATTGAAAATAGATGAATTCTATATGTATTATATTGCTTTCCATCGTGGGAGAGTGGATGGTATAAAAATAAAATTGAAAATAGATGAATTCTATATGTATTATATTGCTTTCCATCGTGGGAGAGTGGATGGTATAAAAATAAAATTGAAAATAGATGAATTCTATATGTATTATATTGCTTTCCATCGTGGGAGAGTGGATGGTATAAAAATAAAATTGAAAATAGATGAATTCTATATGTATTATATTGCTTTCCATCGTGGGAGAGTGGATGGTATGAAAATAAAATTGAAAATAGATGGATTTTATATGTATTATATTGCTTTCCATCGTGGGAGAGTGGATGGTATGAAAATAAAATTGAAAATAGATGGATTTTATATGTATTATATTGCTTTCCATCGTGGGAGAGTGGATGGTATGAAAATAAAATTGAAAATAGATGAATTCTATATGTATTATATTGCTTTCCATCGTGGGAGAGTGGATGGTATAAAAATAAAATTGAAAATAGATGAATTCTATATGTATTATATTGCTTTCCATCGTGGGAGAGTGGATGGTATAAAAATAAAATTGAAAATAGATGAATTCTATATGTATTATATTGCTTTCCATCGTGGGAGAGTGGATGGTATAAAAATAAAATTGAAAATAGATGAATTCTATATGTATTATATTGCTTTCCATCGTGGGAGAGTGGATGGTATGAAAATAAAATTGAAAATAGATGGATTTTATATGTATTATATTGCTTTCCATCGTGGGAGAGGGGATGGTATGAAAATAAAATTGAAAATAGATGGATTTTATATGTATTATATTGCTTTCCATCGTGGGAGAGTGGATGGTATGAAAATAAAATTGAAAATAGATGGATTTTATATGTATTATATTGCTTTCCATCGTGGGAGAGTGGATGGTATAAAAATAAAATTGAAAATAGATGGATTTTATATGTATTATATTGCTTTCCATCGTGGGAGAGTGGATGGTATGAAAATAAAATTGAAAATAGATGGATTTTATATGTATTATATTGCTTTCCATCGTGGGAGAGTGGATGGTATAAAAATAAAATTGAAAATAGATGGATTTTATATGTATTATATTGCTTTCCATCGTGGGAGAGTGGATGGTATAAAAATAAAATTGAAAATAGATGAATTTTATATGTATTATATTGCTTTCCATCGTGGGAGAGTGGATGGTATGAAAATAAAATTGAAAATAGATGGATTTTATATGTATTATATTGCTTTCCATCGTGGGAGAGTGGATGGTATAAAAATAAAATTGAAAATAGATGAATTTTATATGTATTATATTGCTTTCCATCGTGGGAGAGTGGATGGTATAAAAATAAAATTGAAAATAGATGAATTCTATATGTATTATATTGCTTTCCATCGTGGGAGAGGGGATGGTATGAAAATAAAATTGAAAATAGATGAATTCTATATGTATTATATTGCTTTCCATCGTGGGAGAGGGGATGGTATGAAAATAAAATTGAAAATAGATGAATTCTATATGTATTATATTGCTTTCCATCGTGGGAGAGTGGATGGTATGAAAATAAAATTGAAAATAGATGGATTTTATATGTATTATATTGCTTTCCATCGTGGGAGAGGGGATGGTATAAAAATAAAATTGAAAATAGATGAATTCTATATGTATTATATTGCTTTCCATCGTGGGAGAGTGGATGGTATAAAAATAAAATTGAAAATAGATGAATTCTATATGTATTATATTGCTTTCCATCGTGGGAGAGTGGATGGTATAAAAATAAAATTGAAAATAGATGAATTCTATATGTATTATATTGCTTTCCATCGTGGGAGAGTGGATGGTATAAAAATAAAATTGAAAATAGATGAATTCTATATGTATTATATTGCTTTCCATCGTGGGAGAGTGGATGGTATAAAAATAAAATTGAAAATAGATGAATTCTATATGTATTATATTGCTTTCCATCGTGGGAGAGTGGATGGTATAAAAATAAAATTGAAAATAGATGAATTCTATATGTATTATATTGCTTTCCATCGTGGGAGAGTGGATGGTATAAAAATAAAATTGAAAATAGATGGATTTTATATGTATTATATTGCTTTCCATCGAGGGAGAGTGGATGGTATAAAAATAAAATTGAAAATAGATGAATTCTATATGTATTATATTGCTTTCCATCGTGGGAGAGTGGATGGTATAAAAATAAAATTGAAAATAGATGGATTTTATATGTATTATATTGCTTTCCATCGAGGGAGAGTGGATGGTATAAAAATAAAATTGAAAATAGATGAATTCTATATGTATTATATTGCTTTCCATCGTGGGAGAGTGGATGGTATAAAAATAAAATTGAAAATAGATGAATTCTATATGTATTATATTGCTTTCCATCGTGGGAGAGTGGATGGTATGAAAATAAAATTGAAAATAGATGGATTTTATATGTATTATATTGCTTTCCATCGTGGGAGAGGGGATGGTATGAAAATAAAATTGAAAAAATAGTTGGATTTTATATGTATTATATTTCTTTTCATCGTGGGAAAGTGGATGGAATAAAAATAAAATTGAAAATAGATGGATTTTATATGTATTATTCTTTTCATCGTGGGAAAGTGGATGGTATAAAAATAAAATTGAAAAATAGATGGATTTTATATGTATTATATTTCTTTTTATCTTGGAAGAGGGGATGGTATGAAAATAAAATTGAAAAATAGATGGATTTTATATGTATTATATTTCTTTTTATCTTGGAAGAGGGGATGGTATGAAAATAAAATTGAAAAATAGATGGATTCTATATGTATTATATTTCTTTTCATCGTGGGAAAGTGGATGGTATGAAAATAAAATTGAAAAATGGATGGATTTTATATGTATGTTTTCCAATTTTACAACCATCGCCGAACTCATATTTTATGAGTACTACAATATTATCACCAATATACTTTTTCATATTATTATCATTATCAATACTAACCAAGCTACAACCCTAGTAGGAAAAGCAAGATGCTATAAGCCCAAGGGCTCCAATAGGGAAAAATAACCCAGTGAGGAAAGGAAATAAGGAAATAAATAAATGATGAGAACAAATTAACAATAAATCATTTTAAAAACAGTAACAACGTCAAAACAGATATGTCCTATATAAACTATTAACAACGTCAAAAACAGATATGTTATATATAAACTATAAAAAGACTCATGTCAGCCTGGTCAACATAAAAATATTTGCTCCAACTTTGAACTTTTGAAGTTCTACTGATTCAACTACCCGATTAGGAAGAGCATTCCACAACTTGGTAACAGCTGGAATAAAACTTCTAGAATACTGTGTAGTATTGAGCCTTATGATGGAGAAGGCCTGGCTATTAGAATTAACTGACTGCCTAGTATTACGAACAGCATAGAATTCTCCAGGGATATCTGAATATAAAGGATGGTCAGAGTTATGATATTATCTTTAGATCAACATGGAAAGGGATTTTTGACTATATTAATATGATTAAATAATGTATAGGGGAGAATTAGCAAGCAAAACCTTCCATGAATGAATTTGACATTTTGCTTGACCGGGACCTTGACCCTTGACACTTGACCTTCCAAAATTTAATAATTTCCAGCTTTTTATACAATCTCTGCAAGTTTCATTACTCTACAATTAAAATTGTGGCTAGAAAGCAAACACACATACACATAAAATAAACACATACAAATAGGGGGTAAAACATAACCTCCTTCCAACTTCGTTGGCGGAGGTAAAAAGAAAGATAGAAGAAAGATATATTATTTTTTAAATGAAGAAGCAAGATGAAAGAAAATATTTTATGAGAAATGAATAATATATCATAAATAATTTTTTTAAGGTTTTCACAACTGTACACTACTGTAAAATCGAGCCTGCTAATTTAATATATAAAGTTGGCATACAGTACCATATTACAACAAGTGAGCAAGTCCTGAACGCGGACATGGTCCTCGTAGAGGACATACCTCCGCCAAGGTGAACTTGACCTTCACGTGACCTTGACCTTCAGGTGACCTTGACCTTCACGTGACCTTGACCTTCACGTGACCTTGACCTTCAAGTGACCTGCTTGACTTTTGACCTTCAAGTGATCTTTGTTCATTTGCCACTGATACTTAATATGACATTGATATAATGCACCAATATGACCTTGACCTTTGACCTTTATAAATTTGAACATCACCCATGGGTTGCGCCTGGACTAGGACTTCCCTGTTGGCTTATGCAAAAGTCAGTGCTTTATTTCTGTCTCTTGATATGGCCACTTATGTCATAGTGACACCAGTGACCCCTGTGACCTTGACCTTGGGGTGACCTTGACCAAAATTTAATCAGTTCTTCCATACACATTGGGGAACTACTTGGCCAAGTTTGAAGTGATTCCGTGTAGAAATGTGGCCTCTACGTTGTCCACAGACAGACAGACAAACAGAGAAACAAACAAACAAACAAACAAACCGAACCGAAAACATAACCTCCTGGCGGAGGTAACAAACAACTAAACCTAAATGATAAATAGTAAACCCTTTAACCCCCACGCTATTTGGAACTTCCCAACCCTTAACCCCCAGGCATTTTTTTTCAAACACATTTTGCAATATTTTTTTTTTTTTTTTAAATTGCTCTAACAGCCTTAGTTTTTGTCATAGAGAGGTCAGGTTGGTCTCATTCTTTTGGAAATTGCCTGAAGTTTCTCATAAAGTTATCAAAAATATGCAAAAATTATAAGAACATAACCATTAGTTCCATATAATCAACTTAATAAATTCAAAAATTATCACCTCAGATGTCTCCAATGGTATTTTATACATGATTAATAATTTCATAGAAAAAAATTGTTTAAAGGTTTAAAGGCCGTTCATGAATGGCAAAGGCA
>NC_090742.1:2999258-3011758 GCF_036898095.1 Palaemon carinicauda
AGTGAGGAAAGGAAACAGGGAAATAGATAAACTACAAGAGAAGTAATGAAAAATTAAAATACGATTTGTTATTATTATTATTATTATTATTATTATTATTATTATTACTGGCCAAGCTACAACCCTAGTTGGAAAAGCAAGATGCTATAAGTCCAGGGGCTACAACAGGGAAAAATAGCCCAGTGAGGAAAGGAAACAGGGAAATAGATAAACTACAAGATAAGTAATGAAAAATTAAAATTCGATTTATTATTATTATTATTATTATTATTACTGGCCAAGCTACAACCCTAGTTGGTAAAGCAAGATGCTATAAGCCCAATGGCTCCAACAGGGAAAAATAGCCCAGTGAGGAAAGGAAACAGGGAAATAGATAAACTACAAGATAAGTAATGAAAAATTAAAATTCGATTTGTTATTATTATTATTATTATTATTATTATTATTATTACTGGCCAAGCTACAACCCCAGTTGGAAAAGCAAGATGCTATAAGTCCAGGGGCTACAACAGGGAAAAATAGCCCAGTGAGGAAAGGAAACAGGGAAATAGATAAACTACAAGATAAGTAATGAAAAATTAAAATTCGATTTATTATTATTATTATTATTATTATTACTGGCCAAGCTACAACCCTAGTTGGTAAAGCAAGATGCTATAAGCCCAATGGCTCCAACAGGGAAAAATAGCCCAGTGAGGAAAGGAAACAGGGAAATAGATAAACTACAAAAGAAGTAATGAAAAATTAAAATACGATTTGTTATTATTATTATTATTATTATTACTATTATTATTATTACTGGCCAAGCTACAACCCTAGTTGGCAAAGCAAGATGCTATAAGCCCAAGGGTTCCAACAGGGAAAAATAGCCCCGTGAGGAAAGGAAACAGGGAAATAGATAAACTACAAGAGAAGTAATGAAAAATTAAAATACGATTTGTTATTATTATTATTATTATTATTATTACTGGCCAAGCTACAACCCTAGTTGGAAAAGCATGATGCTATAAGTCCAGGGGCTCCAACAGGGAAAAATAGCCCAGTGAGGAAAGGAAACAGGGAAATAGATAAACTACAAGAGAATTAATGAAAAATTAAAATACGATGTTATTATTATTATTATTATTATTATTATTATTATTATTACTGGCCAAGCTACAACCCTAGTTGGAAAAGCAAGATGCTATAAGTCCAGGAGCTCCAACAGGGAAAAATAGCCCAGTGAGGAAAGGAAACAGGGAAATAGATAAACTACAAGATAAGTAATGAAAAATTAAAATTCGATTTGTTATTATTATTATTATTATTATTATTATTATTATTACTGGCCAAGCTACAACCCTAGTTGGAAAAGCAAGATGCTATAAGTCCAGGGGCTACAACAGGGAAAAATAGCCCAGTGAGGAAAGGAAACAGGGAAATAGATAAACTACAAGATAAGTAATGAAAAATTAAAATTCGATTTATTATTATTATTATTATTATTATTACTGGCCAAGCTACAACCCTAGTTGGAAAAGCATGATGCTATAAGTCCAGGGGCTCCAACAGGGAAAAATAGCCCAGTGAGGAAAGGAAACAGGGAAACAGATAAACTACAAGAGAAGTAATGAAAAATTAAAATACGATTTGTTATTATTATTATTATTATTATTATTATTACTGGCCAAGCTACAACCCTAGTTGGAAAAGCATGATGCTATAAGTCCAGGGGCTCCAACAGGGAAAAATAGCCCAGTGAGGAAAGGAAACAGGGAAATAGATAAACTACAAGAGAAGTAATGAAAAATTAAAATACGATTTGTTATTATTATTATTATTATTATTATTATTATTACTGGCCAAGCTACAACCCTAGTTGGAAAAGCAAGATGCTATAAGTCCAGGGGCTACAACAGGGAAAAATAGCCCAGTGAGGAAAGGAAACAGGGAAATAGATAAACTACAAGATAAGTAATGAAAAATTAAAATTCGATTTGTTATTATTATTATTATTATTATTATTATTATTATTACTCGCCAAGCTACAACCCTAGTTGGAAAAGCTACACGCTATAAGCTCAAGGGCTCCAACAGGGAAAAATAGCCCAGTGAGGAAAGGAAACAGGGAAATAGATAAACTACAAGATAAGTAATGAAAAATTAAAATTCGATTTATTATTATTATTATTATTATTATTATTACTGGCCAAGCTACAACCCTAGTTGGAAAAGCATGATGCTATAAGTCCAGGGGCTCCAACAGGGAAAAATAGCCCAGTGAGGAAAGGAAACAGGGAAACAGATAAACTACAAGAGAAGTAATGAAAAATTAAAATACGATTTGTTATTATTATTATTATTATTATTATTATTACTGGCCAAGCTACAACCCTAGTTGGAAAAGCATGATGCTATAAGTCCAGGGGCTCCAACAGGGAAAAATAGCCCAGTGAGGAAAGGAAACAGGGAAATAGATAAACTACAAGAGAAGTAATGAAAAATTAAAATACGATTTGTTATTATTATTATTATTATTATTATTATTATTATTACTGGCCAAGCTACAACCCTAGTTGGAAAAGCAAGATGCTATAAGTCCAGGGGCTACAACAGGGAAAAATAGCCCAGTGAGGAAAGGAAACAGGGAAATAGATAAACTACAAGATAAGTAATGAAAAATTAAAATTCGATTTATTATTATTATTATTATTATTATTACTGGCCAAGCTACAACCCTAGTTGGTAAAGCAAGATGCTATAAGCCCAATGGCTCCAACAGGGAAAAATAGCCCAGTGAGGAAAGGAAACAGGGAAATAGATAAACTACAAGATAAGTAATGAAAAATTAAAATTCGATTTGTTATTATTATTATTATTATTATTATTATTATTATTACTGGCCAAGCTACAACCCCAGTTGGAAAAGCAAGATGCTATAAGTCCAGGGGCTACAACAGGGAAAAATAGCCCAGTGAGGAAAGGAAACAGGGAAATAGATAAACTACAAGATAAGTAATGAAAAATTAAAATTCGATTTATTATTATTATTATTATTATTATTACTGGCCAAGCTACAACCCTAGTTGGTAAAGCAAGATGCTATAAGCCCAATGGCTCCAACAGGGAAAAATAGCCCAGTGAGGAAAGGAAACAGGGAAATAGATAAACTACAAAAGAAGTAATGAAAAATTAAAATACGATTTGTTATTATTATTATTATTATTATTACTATTATTATTATTACTGGCCAAGCTACAACCCTAGTTGGCAAAGCAAGATGCTATAAGCCCAAGGGTTCCAACAGGGAAAAATAGCCCCGTGAGGAAAGGAAACAGGGAAATAGATAAACTACAAGAGAAGTAATGAAAAATTAAAATACGATTTGTTATTATTATTATTATTATTATTATTACTGGCCAAGCTACAACCCTAGTTGGAAAAGCATGATGCTATAAGTCCAGGGGCTCCAACAGGGAAAAATAGCCCAGTGAGGAAAGGAAACAGGGAAATAGATAAACTACAAGAGAATTAATGAAAAATTAAAATACGATGTTATTATTATTATTATTATTATTATTATTATTATTACTGGCCAAGCTACAACCCTAGTTGGAAAAGCAAGATGCTATAAGTCCAGGAGCTCCAACAGGGAAAAATAGCCCAGTGAGGAAAGGAAACAGGGAAACAGATAAACTACAAGAGAAGTAATGAAAAATTAAAATACGATTTGTTATTATTATTATTATTATTATTATTATTATTACTGGCCAAGCTACAACCCTAGTTGGAAAAGCAAGATGCTATAAGTCCAGGAGCTCCAACAGGGAAAAATAGCCCAGTGAGGAAAGGAAACAGGGAAATAGATAAACTACAAGATAAGTAATGAAAAATTAAAATTCGATTTGTTATTATTATTATTATTATTATTATTATTATTATTATTACTGGCCAAGCTACAACCCTAGTTGGAAAAGCAAGATGCTATAAGTCCAGGGGCTACAACAGGGAAAAATAGCCCAGTGAGGAAAGGAAACAGGGAAATAGATAAACTACAAGATAAGTAATGAAAAATTAAAATTCGATTTATTATTATTATTATTATTATTATTACTGGCCAAGCTACAACCCTAGTTGGTAAAGCAAGATGCTATAAGCCCAATGGCTCCAACAGGGAAAAATAGCCCAGTGAGGAAAGGAAACAGGGAAATAGATAAACTACAAGATAAGTAATGAAAAATTAAAATTCGATTTGTTATTATTATTATTATTATTATTATTATTATTACTGGCCAAGCTACAACCCCAGTTGGAAAAGCAAGATGCTATAAGTCCAGGGGCTACAACAGGGAAAAATAGCCCAGTGAGGAAAGGAAACAGGGAAATAGATAAACTACAAGATAAGTAATGAAAAATTAAAATTCGATTTATTATTATTATTATTATTATTATTATTACTGGCCAAGCTACAACCCTAGTTGGTAAAGCAAGATGCTATAAGCCCAATGGCTCCAACAGGGAAAAATAGCCCAGTGAGGAAAGGAAACAGGGAAATAGATAAACTACAAAAGAAGTAATGAAAAATTAAAATACGATTTGTTATTATTATTATTATTATTATTACTATTATTATTATTACTGGCCAAGCTACAACCCTAGTTGGCAAAGCAAGATGCTATAAGCCCAAGGGTTCCAACAGGGAAAAATAGCCCCGTGAGGAAAGGAAACAGGGAAATAGATAAACTACAAGAGAAGTAATGAAAAATTAAAATACGATTTGTTATTATTATTATTATTATTATTATTACTGGCCAAGCTACAACCCTAGTTGGAAAAGCATGATGCTATAAGTCCAGGGGCTCCAACAGGGAAAAATAGCCCAGTGAGGAAAGGAAACAGGGAAATAGATAAACTACAAGAGAATTAATGAAAAATTAAAATACGATGTTATTATTATTATTATTATTATTATTATTATTATTATTACTGGCCAAGCTACAACCCTAGTTGGAAAAGCAAGATGCTATAAGTCCAGGAGCTCCAACAGGGAAAAATAGCCCAGTGAGGAAAGGAAACAGGGAAATAGATAAACTACAAGATAAGTAATGAAAAATTAAAATTCGATTTGTTATTATTATTATTATTATTATTATTATTATTATTACTGGCCAAGCTACAACCCTAGTTGGAAAAGCAAGATGCTATAAGTCCAGGGGCTACAACAGGGAAAAATAGCCCAGTGAGGAAAGGAAACAGGGAAATAGATAAACTACAAGATAAGTAATGAAAAATTAAAATTCGATTTATTATTATTATTATTATTATTATTACTGGCCAAGCTACAACCCTAGTTGGTAAAGCAAGATGCTATAAGCCCAATGGCTCCAACAGGGAAAAATAGCCCAGTGAGGAAAGGAAACAGGGAAATAGATAAACTACAAAAGAAGTAATGAAAAATTAAAATACGATTTGTTATTATTATTATTATTATTATTACTATTATTATTATTACTGGCCAAGCTACAACCCTAGTTGGCAAAGCAAGATGCTATAAGCCCAAGGGTTCCAACAGGGAAAAATAGCCCCGTGAGGAAAGGAAACAGGGAAATAGATAAACTACAAGATAAGTAATGAAAAATTAAAATACGATTTGTTATTATTATTATTATTACTATTATTATTATTATTACTGGCCAAGCTACAACCCTAGTTGGAAAAGCAAGATGCTATAAGTCCAGGGGCTCCAACAGGGAAAAATAGCCCAGTGAGGAAAGGAAACAGTGAAATAGATAAACTACAAGAGAAGTAATGAAAAATTAAAATACGATTTGTTATTATTATTATCATTATTATTATCATTATTATTATTATTATTATTATTATTACTGGCCAAGCTACAACCCTAGTTGGAAAAGCAAGATGCTATAAGTCCAGGGGCTCCAACAGGGAAAAATAGCCCAGTGAGGAAAGGAAACAGGGAAATAGATAAACTACAAGATAAGTAATGAAAAATTAAAATAAGATTTGTTATTATTATCATTATCATTATCATTATTATTATTATTACTGGCCAAGCTACAACCCTAGTTGGAAAAGCAAGATGCTATAAGTCCAGGGGCTCCAACAGGGAAAAATAGCCCAGTGAGGAAAGGAAACAGTGAAATAGATAAACTACAAGAGAAGTAATGAAAAATTAAAATACGATTTGTTATTATTATTATCATTATTATTATCATTATTATTATTATTATTATTATTACTGGCCAAGCTATAACCCTAGTTGGAAAAGCAAGATGCTATAAGTCCAGGGGCTCCAACAGGGAAAAATAGCCCAGTGAGGAAAGGAAACAGGGAAATAGATAAACTACAAGATAAGTAATGAAAAATTAAAATAAGATTTGTTATTATTATCATTATCATTATCATTATTATTATTATTACTGGCCAAGCTACAACCCTAGTTGGAAAAGCAAGATGCTATAAGTCCAGGGGCTCCAACAGGGAAAAATAGCCCAGTGAGGAAAGGAAACAGTGAAATAGATAAACTACAAGAGAAGTAATGAAAAATTAAAATACGATTTGTTATTATTATTATCATTATTATTATCATTATTATTATTATTATTATTATTACTGGCCAAGCTACAACCCTAGTTGGAAAAGCAAGATGCTATAAGTCCAGGGGCTCCAACAGGGAAAAATAGCCCAGTGAGGAAAGGAAACAGGGAAATAGATAAACTACAAGATAAGTAATGAAAAATTAAAATAAGATTTGTTATTATTATCATTATCATTATCATTATTATTATTATTACTGGCCAAGCTACAACCCTAGTTGGAAAAGCAAGATGCTATAAGTCCAGGGGCTCCAACAGGGAAAAATAGCCCAGTGAGGAAAGGAAACACGGAAATAGATAAACTACAAGATGAGTAATGAAAAATTAAAATACGATTTGTTATTATTATTATTATTATTATTATTATTGGCCAAGCTACAACCCTAGTTGGCAAAGCAAGATGCTATAAGCCCAAGGGTTCCAACAGGGAAAAATAGCCCAGTGAGGAAAGGAAACAGGGAAATAGATAAACTACAAGATAAGTAATGAAAAATTAAAATACGATTTGTAATTATTATTATTATTATTATTATTATTGGCCAAGCTACAACCCTAGTTGGCAAAGCAAGATGCTATAAGCCCAAGGGTTCCAACAGGGAAAAATAGCCCCGTGAGGAAAGGAAACAGGGAAATAGATAAACTACAAGATAAGTAATGAAAAATTAAAATAAGATTTGTTATTATTATCATTATCATTATCATTATTATTATTATTACTGGCCAAGCTACAACCCTAGTTGGAAAAGCTAGATGCTATAAGCCCAAGGGCTCCAACAAGGAAAAATAGCCCAGTGAGGAAAGGAAACAGGGAAATAGATAAACTACAAGAGAAGTAATGAAAAATTAAAATACGATTTGTTATTATTATCATTATTATTATTATTATTATTATTATTATTATTATTACTGGCCAAGCTACAACCCTAGTTGGAAAAGCAATATGCTATAAGTCCAGGGGCTCCAACATGGAAAAATAGCCCCGTGAGGAAAGGAAACAGGGAAATAGATAAACTACAAGATAAGTAATGAAAAATTAAAATAAGATTTGTTATTATTATCATTATCATTATCATTATTATTATTATTACTGGCCAAGCTACAACCCTAGTTGGAAAAGCAAGATGCTATAAGCCCAAGGGTTCCAAAAGGGAAAAATAGCCCAGTGAGGAAAGGAAACAGGGAAATAGATAAACTACAAGATAAGTAATGAAAAATTAAAATACGATTTGTTATTATTATTATTATTATTATTATTATTATTATTATTATTATTATTATTATTATTATTATTATTATTATTATTATTATTATTACTCGCCAAGCTACAACCCTAGTTGGAAAAGCTACACGCTATAAGCTCAAGGGCTCCAACAGGGAAAAATAGCCCAGTGAGGAAAGGAAACAGGGAAACAGATAAACTACAAGAGAAGTAATGAAAAATTAAAATACGATTTGTTATTATTATTATTATTATTATTATTACTGGCCAAGCTACAACCCTAGTTGGAAAAGCAAGATGCTATAAGTCCAGGGGCTCCAAAAGGGAAAAATAGCCCAGTGAGGAAAGGAAACAGGGAAATAGATAAACTACAAGATAAGTAATGAAAAATTAAAATACGATTTGTTATTATTATTATTATTATTATTATTACTGGCCAAGCTACAACCCTAGTTGGTAAAGCAAGATGCTATAAGTCCAGGGGCTCCAACAGGGAAAAATAGCCCAGTGAGGAAAGGAAACAGGGAAATAGATAAACTACAAGAGAAGTAATGAAAAATTAAAATACGATTTGTTATTATTATTATTATTATTATTATTATTATTATTATTATTATTATTATTATTATTATTACTGGCCAAGCTACAGCCATATAGTCAATTCTTTTTATTGAGGCAGATTTGCACCGACTAGCAGGGGTGACCTTTTAGCTCGGAAAAGTTTCCTGATCGCTGATTGGTTGAACAAGATAATTCTAACCAATCAGCGATCAGGAAACATTTCCGAGCTAAAAGGGCACCACTGCGAGTCGGTGCAAATGCGTCTCATTAAAAAAAAATTGAGTATAGTTGGAAAAGCAAGCTGCTATAAGCCCAAGGGCTCCAACAGGGAAAAATAGCCCAGTGAGGTAAGGAAATAAGGAAATAAATAAACGATATTAGAAGTAATAAAAATTAAAATAATATATTCTAAAAATATTAACAACTTTACAAGAGACATTTGATATATAAACTATAGAAGGACTTATGTAAGCCTGTTCTTCATAAAAACATTTGCTGCGAGTTTGAACTTTTGAAGTTCTACTTATTCAACTACACCGATTAGGAAGATCATTCCACAACTTGGTCACAGCTGGAACAAGTGAGCAAGTCCTGAACGCGGACATGGTCCTCGTAGAGGACATACCTCCGCCAAGGTGACCTTGACCTTCACGTGACCTTGACCTTCACGTGACCTTGACCTTCAAGTGACCTGCTTGACTTTTGACCTTCAAGTGATCTTTGTTCATTTGCCACTGATACTTAATATGACATTGATATAATGCACCAATATGACCTTGACCTTTGACCTTTATAAATTTGAACATCACCCATGGGTTGCGCCTGGACTAGGACTTCCCTGTTGGCTTATGCAAAAGTCAGTGCTTTATTTCTGTCTCTTGATATGGCCACTTATGTCATAGTGACACCAGTGACCCCTGTGACCTTGACCTTGGGGTGACCTTGACCAAAATTTAATCAGTTCTTCCATACACATTGGGGAACTACTTGGCCAAGTTTGAAGTGATTCCGTGTAGAAATGTGGCCTCTACGTTGTCCACAGACAGACAGACAAACAGAGAAAGAAACAAACAAACAAACAAACAAACAAACAAACCGAACCGAAAACATAACCTCCGCCGCTTGGCGGAGGTAATAAGACTTCTAGAGTACTGAATAAAGATATAATAAAGGATATTCTGATTGAATTTTACAGTTCATTCATTTAATATTGAATTTTAGAGTCATGAATTAAACTGCATTCCTCTAAACACCCCCCCCCACCCCCTCACCTCCTTTGAATATTTGAATCTAAAATCCTTCCACAATTACCCATCTCCCATTGAATATTCTTTTAGAATTTGAATATTTTTGTTTATTTTTCCTCCCCATTAATATTTAGTATAAAATAATTTTCTATTCCTTCTTGAATATTTGATATAAAATCCTTTCACAATCCACCATTGAACATTCTATTAAAATTACTCTCCTATTAACAATTTGAATTTCCTTCCCATTAATATTTAGTATAAAATAGTACCCAATTTCTTCATGAATATTTGATATAAAATCATTCCACAATCCTCGATTGAAAATTATATTAGAATATTACTCTCCTATTTCCAATTTGAATATTTTCGTTTAAATTTCCTTCACATTAATATTTAGTATAAAATGATTCTCATTCAATTTAGATTCAAATATTCATGTAGAAATTGGGAATTATTTTATACTATATATTAATGTGAAGAAAATTCAAACGAAGAATTGGTGTGTGATTTTACTATCAAATACTCGTTTGTGAATGTTAAGGGATTTTATATCAAATATTCATGAAGAAATGGGAAATTATTTTATACTATATATTTATGTGAAGAAAACTCAAACGAAGAATTGGTGTTTGATTTTAATATTTAATACAAAATCCTTCCACAATCCACTAGTGAATATTGTGATAGAATCACTCGCCTATTTCTAACTTGAATAGTTTGGTTTGAATTTTCTTCCCATTACTATCTAGTATAAAACAATTCCCCATTCCCTCATCCATATTTGGGTTTCAAATCACTCAACATTCACAAACATATATTTAATAGTAAAATCAAACACCAATTCTTCGTTTGAGTTTTCTTCACATAAATATATAGTATAAAATAATTTCCCATTTCTTCATGAATATTTGATATAAAATCACTTAACATTAAAACGAGTATTTGATAGTAAAATCACACACCAATTCTTCGTGTGAATTTTCTTCACATTAATATTTAGTATAAAATAATTTCCCATTTCTTCATGAATATTTGAATCTAAAATCACTCCATTTTCACAAACGAATATTTGATAGTAAAATCACTCCCCAATTCTTCGTGTGAATTTTCTTCACATTAATATATAGTATAAAATAATTCCCAATTTCTACATGAATATTTGAATCTGAAATCACTCAACATTCACAAACATATATTTAATAGTAAAATCAAACACCAATTCTTCGTATGAATTTTCTTTACATTCATATTTAGTATAAAATAATTTCCCATTTCTTCATGAATATTTGAATCTAAAATCACTCCATTTTCACAAACAAATATTTGATAGTAAAATCACTCCCCAATTCTTCGTGTGAATTTTCTTCACATTAATATATAGTATAAAATAATTCCCAATTTCTACATGAATATTTGAATCTGAAATCACTCAACATTCACAAACATATATTTAATAGTAAAATCAAACACCAATTCTTCGTATGAATTTTCTTTACATTCATATTTAGTATAAAATAATTTCCCATTTCTTCATGAATATTTGATATAAAATCACTTAACATTCACAAACGAGTATTTGATATTAAAATCACACACCAATTGTTCGTTTGAATTTTCTTCACATTAATATATAGTATAAAATAATTCCCAATTTCTACATAAATATTTGAATCTAAAATCCCTATACGTTCACAAACGAATATTCGATAGTAAAATCACTCCCCATTTCTTCGTATGAATTTTCTTTACATTCATATTTAGTATAAAATAATTTCCCATTTCTTCATGAATATTTGAATCTAAAATCACTCCATTTTCACAAACGAATATTTGATAGTAAAATCACTCCCCAATTCTTCGTGTGAATTTTCTTCACATTAATATTTAGTATAAAATAATTCCCAATTTCTACATGAATATTTGAATCTGAAATCCCTATACGTTCAAAAACGAATATTTGATAGTGAAATTACTCCCCAATTCTTCATATGAATTTTCTTCACATTAATATTTAGTATAAAATAATTTCCAACTTTATGGATATTCGAATCTAAAATAATTCCACATTCACAAACGAATATTTGATGGTAAAATCCCTCCCCAATTTCCCGTTGATATAAGGCTCTGAAATTACTATGCATTCCTTCATAATTGCTATATTCAGATATTGCTCCCATTTCCCTCATTAATATTCAAGACTAAAATGATTCAGCATTTGATTTTACAGGAGTTTGGAAAAATAACACATTTGATGCATACGCCCTTGGGCTCTAGAACTTCTAACCTTTGCCTATTGGATTTAGAGGTTTTCGCTTATGCTTGAAGGTTGTGGTGGCCGGTGCGGTAACGTCCCTGACTGGTGAACGCCAGACTGGGGTTCGAGCCCCGCTCAAACTCCTTATTTCCTGCAACCACACTATCCTTGTGATCTAAGGATGGGGGATTTGGGGGAACCTATAGATCTATCTGCTGAGTCGTCAGTGACCATTGCTTGGCCCCCCTTGGTCCTACCTTGGGTGGAGACTTGGATTGAGCGCAAGTTCATATGTATATATGGTCAGTCTCTAATTTGTCTAGGGTATTTAGAGGTTTCTGCTTATGCTTAAAGGTTGTGGTGGCCGATGCGGTAACGTACCTGACTGGTGAACGCCAGACTGGGGGTTCGAGTCCCCCTCAAACTCGTTAGTTCCTTGGGTCATTGCAACCTCACCGCCTTGTGATCTAAGGACGGGGGATATGGGGAGCCTATAGGTCTATCTGGTGATCCGTCAGTAGCCATTGCCTAGCCCTCCCTGGTCCTAGCTTGGGAGGAGAGGGGGCTTGTGTGCTGATCATAAGTATATATGGTCAGTCTCCAAGGTATTGAACTGTTTG
>NC_090742.1:3019258-3021758 GCF_036898095.1 Palaemon carinicauda
AAAACCTTCCATCACTTTCTGAATTTTGAGGAGGACAAAGCCACCACTAAGAGTTCTCAAATTCGAAGTTTCGAAAACATTCAAAAAAAGGTTTCTCGTACATACACATAGAACTAGAGGAGCACTCAATAGAGCACAGACCCCCGCCGCAGCAGCTTATTTCTCGATCTTGACCTTTGACCTTAACATGCATTAATTAGTTCTCTTGCTTGAGGGTACACTCGGGCACACTATTCTATCTAATCTCTCTTCTTGTTTTATTACAGTTTTTATAGTTTATATAAGAAATATGTATTTTAATGTTGATACTGTTCTTAAAATATTTAATTTTCCTTGTTTCCTTTCCTCACTGGGCTATTTATCCCTGTTGGGGAACCCGGGCTTATAGCATTCTGCTCTTTCAACTAGGTTTGTACCTTAGCAAGTAATAATAATAATAATAATAATAATAATAATAATAATAATAATAGCGTGGATTTTCATACACTCAAATATGAACCAAGTTTGAAGTCTCTGTGAAGTATTATGAAGTAATCGGTAGTATTCAACAGCTTTTATGTCTTCAGTCATTAATTATATAATTGTTTTGCAACTGTACTTGTTAATTCACCTTCCAACTTCAAGGGCTTCACGCTGAAGGGTTCCATAACTAAAACATTATTAAAGAACTCTGAAACAAGGTAATACACAACTGCTAAAGGCTATTTGGCTATGTGTTTGCCTATTGTAAACATCCTTGCCGTCGTCAGCCTGACTGGGGTTCGAGTCCCGCTCCAGCTCGATAGTTTCTTGTAGTGTCTGCAACCTCACCATCCTTGTGAGCTAAAGATAGGTAGTTTGGGACAGTCTATAGGTCTATCTGCTGAGTCATCAGCAGCCATTGCCTGGATCTCCCTAGTCCTAACTTGAAGTTCTTTTAGTGTCTGCAACCTCACCATACTTGTGAGCTAGGGATGGGTGGTTTGGAACAGTCTATAGGTCTACCTGCTGAGTCATCAGCAGCCATTGCCTG
Organism: Palaemon carinicauda; assembly: GCF_036898095.1. Lineage (NCBI taxonomy): Eukaryota > Metazoa > Arthropoda > Malacostraca > Decapoda > Palaemonidae > Palaemon > Palaemon carinicauda. The sequence continues at coordinate 3,020,271 of NC_090742.1, forward strand.
GATCTCCCTGGTCCTAACTTGAAGTTCTTGTAGTGTCTACAGACTCACCATCCTGGTTAGATAAGGATAGGTACTTGGGCGGAATCTATAGGTCTACCTGCTGAGTCATCAGCAGCCATTCCCTGTCTCTCCCTGGTTCAAGGTTGGAGAGAGGTGTTGAGCGCTGATCATATGTATATATGGTCAGTCTCTAGGGCATTGTCCTGCAAGCTAGGGCATTATCAATGTCCCTTGCCTCTGCCATTCATGAGTGGACTTTAAAGCCTTTGCGCTGATGATAGGAAACAACCAGAATATTTTAATAAAACTACGTCCGATGTTGAAGCCGTTTCACTCTGACCTCAGATATTCCATTTAACCCCGACCCGAGATATTTTCCATCCAGTTTATTAATGAATAGGAGTTCGGGATCCTCAAAAGACTATGTAGGAATATATACGGAAATTCATGCGCTCCGTAATCTACTAAATTCTAAATTCTCTTTTTTTTTTTTCCAAGTTTTTATAGTTTATGTATACGAAAGATTTAGTTTAATATTGTTACTGTTCTTAAGAATTCTAATTTTAATTTTCCAATACTTCTCTTGTAGTTTATTTATTTCCTTGTTTCCTTTCCTCATTGCTGGAGCCCTTGGGCTTATAGCATCCTACTTTCCAATTATGGTTGTAGCTTAGCTTGTAATAATAATAATAAAAATAATAATAATAATATGATAATAATAATATATATATATGTATATATATATATATATATATATATATATATATATATATATATATATGCTGTATATACTGTATGTATATAAATATATAATTTATATATAACCAGATACGTTTATCTTTATATTATTATTATTATTATTATTATTATATTATTATTATTAGTATTACAAGGTATATATGTACAGTATATATGTATATATATATATATACACACACACACACATATATATATATATATATATATATATACTGTTCATTTTTTCCTGTCACGCTCAGAAATATTGTCACACGCATGACTACTCGATCTCTCCCCGTCCCTCGGGTTAGGGGGGAGATGAAGTAGTCCTACCCAGGTCAGAGGGAGTTACCCCAATAGGTACACTCAGAAACCACAATTTTATACAAATTACAGAAACTGCCTAGTTGTAGTTAGGAAAGGGGGATAGGTGGGAAATTTGAATCTATGTGTGTATGCATATCTATCTGAATAATTAGGTGTCATTTTTGACGGGTCGAGTACACTAGTAAGCTTACTTGGAGATTTCTTCATGAATACTAGGTAAATGATATTCATAAAGGTATTTAAGGTTTCCCAATAAATCTAATATAGGTAGTAGGTTGGCCAGCTCACCAGCCAACCATCGAGATACTACCACTAGAGAGTTATGGGGTCCTTTGACTGGCCAGACAGTACTACATTGGATCCTTCTCTCTGGTTACGGTTCATTTCACCTTTGCCTATACATTCGCCGCATAGTCTGGCCTA
>NC_090742.1:3026758-3030957 GCF_036898095.1 Palaemon carinicauda
TGCGCATATCTATCTAAATATTTAGACGTAATTTTTTAAGACATAATGGAGAAAACATTCAACAATTCTAATCTACATATTATCCCCTGATTGCTAATTGAAACCTTATGACAAAATCTAAAACATCTCTCATATAGGAATTAAATTAACCTTCTGGATATTGAAACTTTCAACTGGGCTCCCCACAAGGCACTAGAAGAGTTGGAAGACCCAGACCTACATGGCTGAAGACTATGAAGCGTGAAGTGGGAGATGATGAGCGGGGAAGTATTGATTTAAAAGATGAAGGTAGGGACGACTAGCGAAATCTAACCGAGGCCCTTTGTGTCATTAGGCGTAGGAGGAGATGATGATGAAGATGATCCTGGCATTAATCCATACAAGATCAAGAGAGAAGCAGAAAATTAAATGGCAAGATGAGGTGAAGAATATGGATAGAAGAGTCATTTGATAGAAGTCATCGGAGATTGCGCATGAGGCAACCGACCCCTTAACGTAAGGATAATGGTGGGGAAGAATTAGACATTGATGCGAATCTCTCAAATAATGGATGGGATATACACATATACATATATATACACGGATGTAAAAGGATGTAGATATTGAACCGGAAAACCGGATAAAGCAAATAACCCAATATCACCATTAGTTATTTAAGGTGAAGAATGTGGATAGAAGAGCCATTTGATAGAAGTCATCGGAGATTGCGCATGAGGCAACCGACCCCTTAACGTAAGGATAATGGTGGGGAAGAATTAGACATTGATGCGAATCTCTCAATAACGAATGGGATAATGACTCTGTAATTACCCGAAAGGATAGACCCATTACACCTTGAGAAATGCCATTGCAATACCATTTCGCTAACTGGTTAATCCGGCTTTAATACTTATTACAGCTCATTCATTTCGATGAATTGGCAAGTGTTATTGGGGGCTTATACATACATATAATATATATATATATATATATATAACTTTCATATCTTACCAAAACTAAATTCAGTGCTTTGAAAGTACAGATCTAAATGTATTTTTTTTCCTATTTGTACATATTTACTTAGTTTACTATAACATACAGTGTACATACATACATACATACATGTACATTATATTCAAAATATATATATATATATATATACATACATATATATACAGTATATATACATATATATACAATTATATATATAATACATTATATATATATATATATATATATCATCATCTCCTCCTACGCCTATTGACACATAATATATATATATATATATATATACACATATATATACACACATAAACATGTATATGTGCATGTATAACATACATATATATATATATATATATACATATATATATATATCTCCTGTTCATTATCTACATCCTTTTACACACACACACACACACACACATATATATATATATATATATATACATATACATATATATACACGGATGTAAAAGGATGTAGATATTGAACAGGAAAACCGGATAAAGCAAATAACCCAATATCACCATTAGTTATTTACTTATATCACACGAAATCTAATTGTTATTTTCTTCTTCTTTCTTTTCCAGCACCAAAATCGTGGCCGAACAAGGTCCTCATCAACGTGTGGGGCGCCTTCAGTGTCATTTTCGTGGCTTCGTACACGGCCAACATAGCCGCCCTCTTCGCTGGCCTCTTCCAGACGCGATACTTGCATGACCGCAGCGTGAGTATCCTTGGGAGAATTCCTTCATCTAGTTTCCTTGGAAGAATGTACGCTTTCAACCCTAGGAACAGTCCTTGCTATAATATCCTTGGGAAAATTACTTGCTTTAGTATCCTTGGAAGAATGTACTCTTTTAACCCTTAGGAACAGTCCTTGCTATAATATCCTTGGGAAAATTACTTGCTTTAGTATCCTTGGAAGAATGTACTCTTTTAATCCTTGGGGAAATTCCTTGTTATAGTATCCTTGGAAATATTCCTTACTCTAGCATCCTTGGAAGAATGTCCTCTTTCAATCCTTGGGAACATCCATGCTCTAATATCCTTCGGAAAATTCCTTCCTATAGTATCCTTAGAATAATTTCTTGCTCTAGTATCCTTGGAAAAAATTTCTTGCTCTACTATCCTTGGGAGGAATCCTTGCTCTAGTATCCTTGGAAAAATAACTTGGTCTAGTATCCTTAGAATAATTCCTTGCTCTAGTATCCTTGAAGGAATGTCCTCTTTGAAATCCTTTGATAAAATTCCTTGCTCTAGTATTCATGTAAAGATTCCTTGCTCTAGTATCCTTAGAATAATTCCTTGCTCTAGTATCCTTGAAGGAATGTCCTCTTTGAATCTTTTGATAAAATTCCTTGCTCTAGTATCTAGGTAAAGATTCCTTGCTCTAGTATCCTTGGAAAATTTCTTACTCTAGTATCCTGGGAAAATTCCTTGATCTAGTATCCTAGGAAAAATGTACTCTCTGAATCCTTTGATAAAATTCCTTGCTCTGGTATCCTTGGAAGAATATACTGTTTGAATCCTTTGATAAAATTCCTTGCTCTAGTGTCCTTGGGAGAATGTACATTTTTAATCCTTGGAAGAATGTCCTCTTTTAATCCTTGGGAAAATTCCTTGCTCTAGTATCGTTGAAGGAAGGTCCTCTTTGAATCCTTTGATATAATTCCTTGCTCTAGTATCAATGTAAAAATTCCTTGCTCTAGTATCCTTGGAATAATTCCTTGTTCTAGTATCCTTGGAAGAATGCACTCTATTAATCCTAGGGGAAATTCATTTCTCTAGTATGCTTGAAAGAATGTACTTTTTAGTCCTGGGAAGAATTGCTTGCCCTAGAATTTAGAATGTGAGTGACTGCACTGGGGGTGTACTTACTTGAGGAAATTACTTCGGGTTTGGAAAACGAATGTACATACAAGCATACATATACACATACTCATGATTCTCTCTCTCTCCTCTCTCTCTCTCTCTCTCTCTCTCTCTCTCTCTCTCATTCCATATATCTACATCCTGCTTTTCCAACTAGGGTTGTATCTTAGCTAGAAGGAAGAATAATAATAATAATAATAATAATAATAATAATAATAATAATAATAATATACAATATACACTCATACTGTACATATAAATATATATATATATATATATATATATATATACATATATATATATAAGCATATATATATATATATGTGTGTATAAATACATATTTGTGCACGTATGTATGTGTGTATTTCTTACTGTAATCCCAGTATTTTGTTTCCCTTTCTAAATCTCAAAGCTAGTTTTGCGTTATCTGGAACATTGTCAGGATGAGATCAGTAAATAAAATGTCAAAATAAATAAAATGTCAAAGTAAGTAACAAAGTACAAATCATTATCCATAAAAACCCAGAAGAAAATTACTAAATATAAACAACCAGAAAATACTAGGAAACTATCAACAACAACAACAACAACAACAACAATACTAGGACATAAAGGGTAACGAGCCTTTACAACCAAAGAGAAAAAACTAGGTCAAGTGTCCTTCTCTCTCTCTCTCTCTCTCTCTCTCTCTCTCTCTCTCTCTCTCCTTCTGGGTGAATAGCGTTAAATTAAGGCCTAGGAAGATGAAGAAAAGCGAGGTTAATGACGCCATCTGTGGTCAAAAGAATGAACTTCGTTTATACATTTCTTTCAGTAAAAATTAACCATTTTTGGTATATTAATTACAAGATATTTTCCCCAGGATTCAACTGTAATTTAATATTTCTGGAGATTCACGTACACAGAGGAAAAATATTTGATATCACCAAACGTGACTAGCAATTAATTTTTCTTCATACAATTAGATTATTTCTTCTCGTTGTAGTCGATCAAAACATTGAAATAATTACACACACACACACACACACACACATATATATATATATATATATATAAGTACATGCACTCACAATATATATACCGCATATGTATATATATATATATATATATATGTTACACATACAGTATGCAGTATACATGTGCGTATATATATATATATATATATACAGTATATACAGTATATATATACATATTTATATATATATATATATATATATATATCGTTGTCATCTAGTTTTTAGTACCTTCATTATCTATCCATTCATCACCATGAATGTAAGACACTCATCAATCCTCATCTTCCGTGAGTTGCTTCATAGTTCATTTAGATTAAAATAACCTGC
>NC_090742.1:3036457-3048957 GCF_036898095.1 Palaemon carinicauda
ATACGTTTGGCTAACAAGAGTCAATTTATGGCAAAATAAATTATCTGTTACCTTGATTTATTGTAAAAGTTATTTTTTTTAGATCCAGGGTCTTATATGTATGTATATATATATATATATGTATATATATATATATATATATATATATATATATATATATATATATATATATATATGTGTGTGTGTGTGTGTGTGTGTGTGTGTGTGTGTGTCTGTGTGTGTTTATGTATGATTATATATATATATATATAAATAAATAAATATATATATATATATATATATATATATATATATATATATATATATATGTATATGTATATATATATATATATATATATATATATATATATATATATATATATATATATATATATATATATATGTATAGTGAGAGAGAGAGAGAGAGAGAGAGAGAGAGAGAGAGAGAGAGAGAGAGAGAGAGAGAGAGGGAGAGAGAGAGAGAGAGAGAGTTCTACCCCAAAAGCCAAAGCAAAGTCCTTCCAAAAGAAGGCAACCGTTCTTTCCTAATATAAATTAAAAAGAAAAACATTAATAGAACAATTACTATCATTTTCAAAGTTATCATTATAACTGGCAGATAATATTCCATCATCTTTTAGTGTGAAAATACTCCGATAAACCTATTATTCTCATTTCGGCAAAACAAATGATATTCTAATAGCCAGGCCTTCTCCATCATGAGGCTCAATACTACACAGTATTCTAGAAGTTTTATTCCAGTTGTTACCAAGTTGTGGAATGATCTTCCTAATCGAGTAGTTGAATCAGTAGAACTTCAAAAGTTTAAAGTTGCAGCAAATGTTTTTATGTTGACCAGGCTGACATGAGTCTTTTTATAGTTTATATATGACATATCTGGTTTTGACGTTGTTAATAGTTTATATAGGACATATCTGTTTTAAAGCTGTTACTGTTTTTAGAATGATATTTTGTAAATTTATTCTCATCATTTATTTATTTCCTTGTTTCCTTTCCTCACTGGGCTATTTTTCCCTGTTGGAGCCCTTGGGCTTATAGCATCTTGCTTTTCCAACTAGGGTTGTAGCTTGGCTAATAATAATAATAATAATAATAATAATAATAATAATAATAATAATAATAATAATTGGTGAGTCTGGTTGCTTAGTCTGGTATTTCCTACATCTGGAGGTCTACATCATCTGAACGGGAACATCATTATTTTCTTGCTCAAGGTCGTTAATCTTAAGGACTCGTAAATTATAGCTTCGTTGTTTTTTTAATATATCGAGACTCTCTCTCTCTCTCTCTCTCTCTCTCTCTCTCTCTCTCTCTCTGCCGACGGTATATTATTTTACAATTTCTGTTCTTTCGTTTACATTATTCAACTTCAGCGTCTTTTAATCTACCCTATATAATAAAGAGCAATTGCATTTATATATATATATATATATATATATATATATATATATATATATATATATATATATATATATATATTTACTTATTTACTTATTTATTTATTTATTTCCGGTCACGTTGAGTGGCATTGCCAGATGTACAGTCTAACTACTTATAATAATAATAATAATAATAATAATAATAATAATAATAATAATAATAATTACAGCCAAGCAATTTACAATTTTAAGCCACGGGCTACATAATTGCAAGAGGCCGTGCTTAGCCACAGGGCCCAGGCAATATACAAAACAGCAACAACACCATTTTATATACGTCTTTCCTTAATAGTCAATTCCATTGTTACCCAGAATATCTATGATCAGCCTCTAAGAGACATATCATCAGTGTTTCATATCCCCTTGATAACGAACGTTCTGTGAGCCATATCTGAGGAGATAATGTGTTATGGCCAATGTAATGTTTTAAGATGTGGATATTATTATCCCAAGAGAAGTGGGAAATGGAACATGAAGGAGGATATGGAACGACAGTAATTATCAGGGATAGATCTGGTAGCTTAGCTTAGGAATCGGTGTATATTAGTGTTGGAAATTATGTTTAATTAATGTTGTTCCTTTAGTTGTTGCTACAGTATTTGGTTAGCAAATCATATATTCCATTGTTTATTAATTTTCTTTCTGGGTAAACCTGTGTTACCCAGTGATAACTTATGCATTATTATTATTATAAATAATGGTAGTTTACGCTTGAAGGGAAACCCAGCATATTGTATATTTTCGTTTTGACGGTAAATCCTTTGAAGCGTGGACTACTAAACAACCCTTTCGGAACTATCTGCTGGTGGTCTTGTTTTTTCCAGTAATACGAATTATAAAGGAAACATCGCCAGCAGAGAGAAGCAGAGTTGAAAGAAGGTTTTCGTACTGGACGGACGGCTGGATATTACGGGAGTTAATTATATCCAGAGTTATCAGTCATATAATGGAGGAGTAACATAAACTCACTTTTCTCCGCCATCCTGCACAAGACTAGACCAGCCATAATCGTCGTGACATCAGGACACAATCTTCGCCAAATTTCGGAGGAATGGAATTGATAAGGTACGTCATTACGAAAGATATGCTGACTTCTAAGGTGATTCCCTGTCAATTTGTTTATCGTGTATAAATATTCCCTTGCTCGATTCCCAATTAATAAACCCTGTGGATTTTGTATTTAAACTATTCATAATTTATCACTGTTGTAACTTTGCGTGTTACCATATGAAAGTTTTTTGGATTAGAGGCAGGTTTTACTTAATTAGCCAATGTTATGTTATGTTTACTTTACGCCGAAGTTTTCGGATCATTGGGCCTTTCGTGGTTAGGTGGTTGCCACGTTAAATTTGAGGCAGAATATGTAGGCTATATATTTTTCATTTCTCAGAATTCAATTTAATTGTAAAGTTAACTACTGAGTTTAGCGACTTGAGTGAAATAGCAGAGCTTGCGCTTTTACCTTAAACTCATTTTACTACAGTTATTGAATTGAGTGATTTAGCAAAACTTGCCTTTACCTTTTGAAAATAGTATTTCGTTTATGTCCTCAGGGTTTCTTGAAAAGCGAGGAGGGTAGGAGAAGGAAGACAGCATACCTGTAGTTACTTCTGACACAGGAAAATCCTTCTCTACGTCAACAAGCCCACCAGCAACCAGTTCAAAATTTAACTTCACATGGAAGTTCAACCTTTCATTAAAGTGAACATTTTTAATGGACTTGTTTTATTCCTTCCATCGTACAATTTTCAAGATGGCGCCCAACGTGGGGCTCGAGTAAGAAATTTGGTTGCTGGTTGGTCTCGTTGAGTGTAGGATTGGCGGGGAGAATGACGAAAGTACGAGAATTTTCGAATTTACCAGTGTTGAAATTTTGTTTATAATTTAAGTTGTCCTTGAATTATACCTAGTTTATATTTTGGTTTTGGTATTGTCATGAAACTGTCAATTCTAGGACATTCTTATGTTAGAGATTTGGAGCTTAGGGTTAATAGCTCAACAATTGTGATTGAACAGACATCTTTTGATGTTCAGTTTCTTGGTTTTCCTGGTGCCACATTTAATTATTTTTTGAATAATCTAGCTGTCCTAGAAGATGTTTTCACGTATAACCCCGATTATTTGTTGGTAAGTTTAGGAGGTAATGATTTGAAGTCTCGTGTAGATTTGTCAGTGGTAAAGAATAATTGCAAAGAATTTTACAAGATTCTGAGATCCAGGTTACCAAGATCTTGTATAATTGCATCTCAAATTGAAATCCGATTTTATGAAAGGAGAAATCGGTTTGATAGCCCATGCGTGGAAGAATTCAAGTTAATGAGGCGTTATCTCAATAAATTTATTAACAAGTTGAGTTTCAAGAATTACTTGTTCAGAGTAGAGGGTCCAGGTAGATTAGATAATAGAAGGTTATACAGGGACGCCGTACATTTAAACTCTGTTGGGTTAGATCTGTTCTATAGATTGATTTGTGATTGTCTGAAATATTGTTTTAATAACAATCGGCAAAGATGTCGGAATTATCGCTTTTGATAAATTCTCGGAAATACATCCGCAGTCAAGTGACTAAGAATGTCAATCGAATTGAAGATTGTAAATTGGGTTCAGAAGTTGAACGGCGATCACTTATCTCTAAATTTCATGGATTTGCTGAAGAGCTGAAGGTTTATAATTCTAAAATAGCTAAGTTATTATGGGCAGAAGAGGAAGATGAATCAAAATTGAATATTGAGTTTGAAGCTTGTGAGAGCTACTTGGATAAAATAAACTTTTTTATAGCTACCCTTGAGGCTACAAAAGATTCAGTTCCTCCCCATTCTGTACTTGAAAAAGCTAGAAGCCTTTTGAAAAGCCCTACAGCTCCTTTACCAGCATTTAAAAGTGTAGAGGGAGAAAATATAGAGAAATTTCTCTCTGAATTTGAAGAGGTTATTAAAACCTTCAAGTACACTCAGAGAGACAAATTCCTACTGCTGAAGCAACAAGTGTCAGGTCGTGCATCCATACTACTCGATTCACTTGAAACAGACAAACAGACATATGAAGATGCAAAATTAATTTTAAGGTCTGCTTTAGCATCCCCTAGGTTTCAGAAGTTTACGTTAATAAAACAGTTGACAGATATGAAAATGCCTTACCAAACAGATCCATTTGCGTACGTTGGTCAGATGAAAAATTTCATGGAATCTGTTAAGTTGTTGAAAATGGAAGTGGACGATTTTTTGAACTATTTCTTTTGGAATGGCATGAACAGCACCTTCCAATCTCAGCTAGTAAATATTACCAATAAGACGAGGCCCTCCCTTTCAGAAATTAATGATAACATTTTTGAAGCATGTGAACGATATGCCATAGCATCTCAGAAAATTTATACAAAAGTTAAGAAGTTTCCCAAAACTTCAGAGACTGTTAATCTAGCCTCTAATGTGAATGTTGAAGGGCAGCCTACTAAGGCGAAATGCTCTTTATGTGCTTATGACAGAGCAACTGATGATCACCAAGTTTTCAAGTGCCCAGTTTATAATAGTAATAAGGCAAAGGTGGATAAGCTGAAAGAGATAGGAGGTTGCCTTAAGTGTGCCAGTTCCTCTCATTCTGCGGGTTTGTGCAAATTTAGACTTCATAAGAAATGCAGAGGATGTAATGGCTGGCATTTCACCTTTCTCTGCATTAAAAGAGATTCCCCAAAAGAAGAGGTGGTCAATGCTAGAAGTCTTAATAAAAACTCCAATTTAGTTAATGAGAAATCTGAAAAGGTTTCCACGGGAGTAGTATTTTCGGTGGATGCTCTTCAGTGCTATGGCAATAGATCTGCTCTACCAACTTTCACTTGTCAGCTAGAGGACCATACCCAAATAAGGGGTTTACAAGACTCGGGCTGTCAGTGTAATTTTATTACGGATAGAGCGGTTAAGAAGATTCAGTTCAAAGTTTTGAGGAGAAATGTGAGTCTTACTGTTAATGGTTTTAACTCTGCTAAATCATATAATACAAAGGTTGTGGAACTGAATTTAAAATTTGGTCAGGAAATTTGCAAGGTGGAGGCCCTATGTGTACCTTATATAAATATAAATTTGAAGTTGCCTAATTTGTTCAGGGTGGCAAGCCATTTCTCTGCTAAGGGTTACACCCTTGCAGATAAACAGTTGCTAAATAATGGGGATGAGTTAAATAGTATAGATTTCATCCTAGGCACTAACTCTGCTCACTGCACTATGGCGTCAACAGTTAGGTTTGGACAGGATAGTCCTTCGGTATACTTTCAAACTTCCTTTGGAGTGATGCTTCTTGGTAATGTTGACACAATGTTAAAAAATTTACATTGCCTTCCTGATTTAAATGCAGTTGAAACTTCCATTACTTGCAAGTCTGATGTTGCTCAGTTGGATGTAGGCTCTCTTGATTCCATTGGCCTTGGATTAGGTAAATTTAATGATGAATCTATATTGGAGCATGAGGAAATGGTGGTAGAAGCTAATTTTCTAGTTTTAAATGAGAACGGGGGCATAAATGAGCAAGCACTACAAAGGGCCACCGAGCAAATGTTGGAATATGACTGCAAAAGGATCCTTAATTATGATAAGGAAGAGAATGAGACATCTGTGGAACTCAATAATTCTCTAGTAAGATATGCACTTAACAATGCCACTGTTAATGAGGATGGAAGAATAGCAATGCCTCTGCTATGGAACAGTAAGGTGTCCCACTTACTTGGTAAAAATTATAAACTAGCTGAAGCAGTGTTAAAGTCAAATTTAAAGAAGCTTTGCAAAAGGGAGATGCATCTGAAACTCATGGATGAAGTCATTAAAGAACAAGAAAATTTAGGAATAATTGAAAAGATCCCAAACCTTAAGCATTACCTAACTGAACATCCTGAACATAGTTTTTTACCCCACATGGGGGTGTTTAAACTTGATCGAGAGACTACCAAATGCAGAGTAGTATTTCTATCAAACATATTTGAGGCGGACCCTAGAAAACCCATGACAGTAAGCCATAACCAGGCAATTCATCCAGGGCCGTCGTTAAACCAAAAGTTAAGTTCAGCCTTACTTCACTTACGATTTGGTTCGAAGATATTTTGCTTTGATCTCAAAAAGGCTTTTAATCAGATAGCACTTAGACCTTCAGATCAGAATAAATTACTTTTTCTTTGGGTTAGAAGTGTGAAGAAGAAAGATTTTTCCTTAGTTGGTTACAAGAATCTTAGATTGAGTTTTGGTTTAAGATGTAGCCCAACAATTTTGATGTTGAGTCTTTATAAGATACTGGTTTTGGATGTGGATGATGATACTCAAGAGGTAAAAAATATGAAGAAATTGCTTTATCAGTTGTTTTATATGGATAATGGAGCTTATACCTGCAAAAATTCGGATGCCTTGGAATGGGCCTATACTCGGCTAACAAATATATTTGCTCCTTATAGAATAGAATTGCAACAAATTGTCACCAATGATGGGCCACTTCAAGAAGTCATTGACTCAGACTGGGATCAAAATACACTAACGGAAGTTAAACTTTTAGGTTTGAAATGGAATAGGGAGTTGGATACCCTTTCAACTTTTCCCATTGTTTTGGAAGCTTCGGCAAGTACGAAGAGGTCCATCCTCAAGTCCATTGCTTCAAACTTTGATTTGTATAATATCAATGGTCCAGTATTTAATAGGGCAAGGATATTTATGCATGGTTTACAGTGTGATAAGTCATTAGGATGGGATGATATTTTACCTGCGGAAAAGCTAAAAGAATGGAAATGCATTGCAAGGCAAGCTAATTCTACGCCTGAAATTGTTGTTCAAAGATTTGTTGGGGAAAGAGATGGACAATACAGACTTCTTGCTTGTGTAGATGCTAGCAGTATGATATATGGAGCTGTTCTGTATATAGAGAACATTGATACTGGCCAAACAAATTTTTTATTAGCCAAAAACAGGCTGATAAACAGACAGTCTAATACTAAGTCCATCCCTTCCCTGGAGTTACAAGCCATTTGCTTGGGTGTGGAGTTGTTAATTGATTTGTATAAAGATTTAGGAGGACCTGATTGCCTCGTTCCAATTACAATAAAAAGTTTGGATTTGTACTCTGATAGTTTGGTAGCTCTTTCTTGGATCAATTCATATTCCTATAAACTGGATAAGATGCAGAAAAGGTCTGTATTTGTTCTTAACAGGCTACAGCAAATAGATAAGTTATGTGAAACGTTTCCTGTTAATTTTACTTTCATCACTGGAACTGCCAATCCTGGAGACTGCATAACAAGAACCTTGTCCTATAAACAGTTAATTAATACAAACTATTTTTCCGGACCTACACCTGATATCCACCAGTCTATAGTCAGTCAAGATATTTTGAGAGTTACAGTTCCTAACCCTAGGGCTACCCTTGACTTCAAAGAGGAGATTGTTTTAAGTAATGTTTGTGCACAAGACCTTAGGGAGGACGTTGCTGAGCATCTAGTTTCTCCAAACAGATACTCTAGTTTCTCTCTCATGGTTAAAGTGCATGCCAGGGTTGCTCAGTGTTTTGCTAAGTGGAAAGCTACAGTTACAGCTAGAAAATTGAAGGTTCCTATTGAATCTAATGATACAGGATTTTATGTGAAAGCTCTGAAGATGATCATATTGAAAGAACAAAAAATTCAGTTTCCTAGTGTTTTGGAGTATTTTGCATCCAATTCTAAACTTCTTAAGGATATACCTAATTTGGTAAGACAGTTGAATGTTTACCCAGATAAAGATGGAATTCTCAGAGTCAAAAGCAAGTTTGACAGGTGGAAAGGTAAACAGAGGTGTTGCTTCCCAATCTTGCTGTTTAACAAAAGTTCCTTGACAGAACTGATAATCAGGAGTCTTCATATAAAACTTAAGCATGCTGGTTATTATTCTGTTCTGAATGAGCTACGCAAGAAGTTCTGGATACCACAATGTTTTTCAGCTGTTAAAAGAGTGGTAAAAGATTGTGTCATCTGTAAAAGGTACAAGGAGCATACCATTCGGTTAAATCAGTCCCCTTACCGGGAGTTTAGAATGGATCCTTCCCAGATTCCCTTCAGTTATGTATATATTGATTATTTTGGACCATATTTTGTAAAGCAACAGGGTAGTAAGGTGAAGGTTTGGATTCTGTGTATGAGCTGTATGTATACAAGGGCCATTAATTTGAAATTATGCTTGGATTTGTCAGTCAAGGAATTTTTGAGATCATTCACTCTACATACCTTTGAACATGGTTTACCACAATTTGTAGTAAGCGATTTGGGGACACAACTTGTTGCCGGGGCTAATGTTATTGCAGATTTTTTAAAAGATCCTGATACTCAATCATACTTTGAAGAAAATGGAATTAAACCTATTGAATTTGAAAATTATTACAAGGGTTGTAGCCAAATGGGTTCTTTAGTGGAAATTTGCATAAAAATGGTAAAACATCTAATTAACAAATCCATTAAAACAAATGTGTTAGACATAAGGGATATGGCCTTTCTTATATCTCAGGCAACTCATCTTATAAATCGTCGTCCCATTGCCTTTAAGGATGGTTTAAGGGATGTGCCTGATGAATCTGTACCTAGCCCAATAACTCCAGAAATTTTAATACATGGCTACGAGTTAACCTCTATTAACATTATACCCGAATTGCAGTGTGATCCTGAATTAGATGGGGAGTATGACTTGAAAGATTCACCCTCAAGAATAATTGAGGACACTTACAACAAGCTGAGGAAGGTAAGAGAGAACCTGATTAGAATTTATCATTCTGAATTTTTGACGACATTGATAAATCAAGCAGTTGATAAGACTGACAGATACAAGCCTGTTACCCATAAAATCATTGAAGCTGGAGACATTGTTTTGCTGAAGGATCCTCATACTAAGGCCTTAAATTATCCACTTGGGATTGTTAAGGGGGTGGTAAAGAATGACCTTGGAGAGGTGACCAATGCTCAGATTTTGAAAGGGAAGTCTGGTGAAGTTGTGAAAAGACATGTTACCAGCCTTATACCCTTGCTCAGGGATAAAGGTTGTATTAGTGGCATTGCTCCCTCTGTGAGACCCAAGAAAACTATAGCAGTGGACTCTAATTATAGGTATCCAAAGAGAGCAGCTGCCGTTGCTTCAGGATTAAGGACTAAGGATATGCTCCTAGAATAAATTAAGAACTTCCTCAGATTTTCAAAGCCTAGAAAATCCGAGCTCCTTCCCTGGAGTGTTGGAAATTATGTTTAATTAATGTTGTTCCTTTAGTTGTTGCTACAGTATTTGGTTAGCAAATCATATATTCCATTGTTTATTAATTTTCTTTCTGGGTAAACCTGTGTTACCCAGTGATAACTTATGCATTATTATTATTATAAATAATGGTAGTTTACGCTTGAAGGGAAACCCAGCATATTGTATATTTTCGTTTTGACGGTAAATCCTTTGAAGCGTGAACTACTAAACAACCCTTTCGGAACTATCTGCTGGTGGTCTTGTTTTTTCCAGTAATACGAATTATAAAGGAAACATCGCCAGCAGAGAGAAGCAGAGTTGAAAGAAGGTTTTCGTACTGGACGGACGGCTGGATATTACGGGAGTTAATTATATCCAGAGTTATCAGTCATATAATGGAGGAGTAACATAAACTCACTTTTCTCCGCCATCCTGCACAAGACTAGACCAGCCATAATCGTCGTGACATCAGGACACAATCTTCGCCAAATTTCGGAGGAATGGAATTGATAAGGTACGTCATTACGAAAGATATGCTGACTTCTAAGGTGATTCCCTGTCAATTTGTTTATCGTGTATAAATATTCCCTTGCTCGATTCCCAATTAATAAACCCTGTGGATTTTGTATTTAAACTATTCATAATTTATCACTGTTGTAACTTTGCGTGTTACCATATGAAAGTTTTTTGGATTAGAGGCAGGTTTTACTTAATTAGCCAATGTTATGTTATGTTTACTTTACGCCGAAGTTTTCGGATCATTGGGCCTTTCGTGGTTAGGTGGTTGCCACGTTAAATTTGAGGCAGAATATGTAGGCTATATATTTTTCATTTCTCAGAATTCAATTTAATTGTAAAGTTAACTACTGAGTTTAGCGACTTGAGTGAAATAGCAGAGCTTGCGCTTTTACCTTAAACTCATTTTACTACAGTTATTGAATTGAGTGATTTAGCAAAACTTGCCTTTACCTTTTGAAAATAGTATTTCGTTTATGTCCTCAGGGTTTCTTGAAAAGCGAGGAGGGTAGGAGAAGGAAGACAGCATACCTGTAGTTACTTCTGACACAGGAAAATCCTTCTCTACGTCAACAAGCCCACCAGCAACCAGTTCAAAATTTAACTTCACATGGAAGTTCAACCTTTCATTAAAGTGAACATTTTTAATGGACTTGTTTTATTCCTTCCATCGTACAATTTTCAAGAATTAGAGATTTAAAGGCCGCTCATTGAATGGCATAGGCAAGGGGCGTTGACATTGGCATAACTAGGAGGATAATGGCTTAGAGACTGACCGTATATTATTATTATTATTATTATTATTATTATTATTATTATTATTATTATTATTATTATTATTATTATTATTATTTTTGTACTGTAATTATTATTATTATTATTATTATTATTATTATTGTATTCTAGAATACAAAATCATTGGTACTGAGGCAGAGATCATATTCAATGGTATTATTATTATTATTGTTATTATTATTATTATTATTATTATTATTATTATTATTATTAATATTATTATTATTATTACCAGCTAAGCTACAATCCTAATTAGAAAAGCATGATGCTACAAGGCCCAAGGGCTCCAACAGCAGAAAGAGCCCAGTGAGGAAACGAAATTATTAAATAAATATGATTAGCACCCAAGCCCCTTCATCATCCAAGCAAGAACCAGGGAGGGCCAGGCAATGGCTGCAGATAACTCTGCAAGTAGACATATAAGCTCCCCCAAACCCCACCTTCACTGCTTGAAAGATTGGAAATTTGATGAAGGAATGGCAGGCGTAGTAAAGACTACATAGCTGATAAGTGTGTTACAACTGAGATGGTGTGGGCACGTGCTGAGGATGGACTGTTGGGGGCGGGGGGGGGGGGGTTGAGGAGGTCTTGGGAGGAACATGTTTTGGGGAGAAGATCGAGAGGGGGGCAGAGAATTAGATGGCTAGATAAGGTGAAGGATGATATGGAGAGAAGAGGATAGAGGATACCTTGGATAGAAGGCATTAGAGAGGGCGCGTCAGGCAACCGATCCCTTAATGTAAGGATAATATATGGCGAGATAAGGACAAGGATGATTGATAAAAGGCATTGAAGAGGGCACATCAGGCAACTGACCCCTTAATGTAAGGATAATATATGGCGAGGTAAGGTCAAGGATGACATGGAGAGAAGATGTTCGGTAGAAGAGGATACCTTTGATAGAAGGCATTGAAGAGGGCACATCAGGCAACCGACCCCTTAGTGTAGGGATAACGTTGGGGAAGAAGATAAGGTGAAGGATTGGGCGGGAAGAGGTTTGGTGGAATAGAATGCCTTTGATAGAAGGCATTGGAGAGGACGCATCAGGCAACCCCTTAATGTAGGGATAACGTTGGGGAAGAAGATAAGGTGAAGGATTGGGCGGGAAGAGGTTTGGTGGAATAGAATGCCTTTGATAGAAGGCATTGGAGAGGACGCATCAGGCAACCCCTTAATGTAGGGATAACGTTGGGGAAGAAAATAAGGTGAACGATAGGGACAGAAGAGGTTTATTGGAAGAGGATGCCTTAAATCGGAGGCATTGGAGAGAGCGCATCAGGCAACCGACCCCTTAATGTAGGGATAACGGGGGAGAAAGAGATTGCTCTCAAACAATATTTCATTGTACGTAAGAAGCTGGAATGCCTGGGCAGTCTGAAAGCGATACATTTCATAGGCCTCTTATTGTAATTGACACTAGTAGCACATGAGATGCAACAATCTCCAGGGGAAGAATATGTTATATAGATTTATGAGCCCATAAAATACAAAATTATCCAGAAAAACTACATATTGCTGCTGAAGCTCTCCTTAC
>NC_090742.1:3056457-3058319 GCF_036898095.1 Palaemon carinicauda
AAGCTTGTGTAGTCCGTGGGTGAAGTTATCCACCAAATTTGGCTTCATGTGAGCCCATAATTCGGGATCTTTGCGAGAGACGTAGTACTCCACCGAACTTGCCCGGACAGCTCCGACTCGCAGAGACAACAGCTGTGGGAACGGAGATAAGAAAAATTAGATTAAATTCTTTTATTATTATTATTATTATTATTATTATTATTATTATTATTATTATTATTATTATTATCTGGGCATGCTCTTCGCACTCCCCATTAGTTCACGAAACGTTCAGCTGGGCTCCACAAGGGTTCTTAGAAGAGTTGGAAGACCCAGGCCTACATGGCTAAGGATTATGAAGCGCGAAGTAGGAGATGATGAATGGAGTAGTATTGATTTAAAAGCTCATGATACAGACGACTGGCGAAATCTAACAGAGGCCCTTTGCGTCAATAGTCGTAGGAGATGATGATGATGATGATTACTAGTGCCTTCAATTCCCACTCCTTCACTGATTTGATTTTTCCCTCTATTTTAAGTCCTAGAAGCCATTAATTAAGAACTGGTGTACGCGACCCTTCAAAAAACGATGGCTTAATGTTTAGATACACACGCACACGCGAACCACCTCTCACCGGGGTGTGACTACTTCTTCTCCCATTCCCGATGGATGGCGAGAGACCATGTAGTTAGATGTTTCGCAATAATGCTGTGCGTGATGCATACACATACATGCCTGCATATACACACACATACGGGCGTGCATACACAGATACACAGAAGTCTGCATACACACAGGCGTGCATACACAAAGAGGCAAGCATGCATTCAGAGGTATGGATACACGCAGAAGCATGCATACATACACATAGAAGCGTACATACACACAGGCTTGCATACACACACAGACGTGTGTGCATACACACAGAGGCATGCATACACATCGAGTGCCTTGAAAGTCTTTGTGGTATTTCAGCTTTGCCGTCTCGACATTGGCTGACAAGTGACCCCGAAATTCATAGGATAGTGTTCGCGTTAATATTCCTACCTCGCCATTGCTCTCTCTCTCTCTCTCTCTCTCTCTCTCTCTCTCTCTCTCTCCTCTCTCTCTCTCTCTCTCTCTCTCTCGTGCGAACAAGGGACATGCTATTTTGACAAATTTGAAAGCGTTTATAACTCTGCATGACATTCATTTCATGCGAAGTCCGGCTCGGAAAATCTTTCTCGGGTTTTTAAAGGTTAAAAAGCCTTTCATGAATGACAGTGGCAAGGAATAGTGACATTGCCCTATCAAGCAAGACAATGCCCTAGAGACTGACCATATTATCAGTGCCCTAGCCCCCTCTCCACCCAAGCTAGGACCAAGAAGGGCCGGGCAATGGGTGCTGATGAATCAGCAGATAGACCTATAGGCTTCCAAAAAACACCCTCTCCTTATCTCACAAGTATGGTTAGATTGCAGCGATCAAAGGAACTATCGAGTTTGAGCATTTGGAACCCCTGTCTGACGATCACCAGTCAGGGACGTTATCACATCGGCCACCATAACCCTATATCGTTAATTAGCTGATGTTATCACTTCTCATTATGCAAATTACCTGAGCGTTTTTCTTGGCACAAAGTAAAGATTTTTTTTTTTTTAATTAAAATGCTAATTGCGTATATTAGACGAACTTTAGTGGGAGCATTTTGGAGCGTTTCCAATGTTAACTTTGTTTCTGTTATTGATTACGTTTAATTTTTAACCATAGCCTATGTACCATGGTCTTCCTCTGTCTTGGGTTAGAGTTCTCTTGCTTGAGGGTACAAATTCGGGCACTCTGTTTCATATTATATATATCATCCTATTTTTTTTTTAAGTCTAGTTTGTATATGAAAGATCT
>NC_090742.1:3058819-3066319 GCF_036898095.1 Palaemon carinicauda
AGAGAGAGAGAGAGAGAGAGAGAGAGAGTTTGTCTCAAAGACATTTTAGTTCATCCGCCTTCACTCCATTTGCTCTTGGGTAGAGCGAATTAGTTTCAATATTTAGAGAGTTTTTATGACCTTGTCCAACTTATTCTTGAACTCGTTTCCCAAGTTACTGTTTACTACATCGGCTGGTGGTCTGTTCCATGTATTCGCTATTCTGTTTGTTAAGATATTACCACATTGAGTGGTGTATCTTTTCAATTCCCGTTTGTATCCGTTAACGCTGGACTGATTTGTGCTAAACGTGAATAGATTGTCGTAGTCTACATTTGTTGTTCCTTTAAGAATCTTGGAGAGAGAGAGAGAGAGAGAGAGAGAGAGAGAGAGAGAGATGGTTTATGGTGAAGAGATAAAAAATGCATTGAGAGAGAGAGAGAGAGAGAGAGAGAGAGAGAGATGGTTTATGGCGAAGAGATAAATAATGCATTGAGAGAGAGAGAGAGAGAGAGAGAGAGAGAGAGAGAGAGGTGGTTTCAGAGGAAGAGAGAAAGAAAAAAAATTGCGTTCAGCCTATTTTATGATTATGGTTGTCTTATCTATAAATCTTCGGTCCTAAATAAAAAAAAGTGCACGAGAGAAATTTCCAATATACCTTTTCGGAGACCGCGAGTGTTTTCCGATAAGGTTTTTTATTTTATTTTATTTTTTCTCCAAAAGAACGATGTAAACGGAATTCTGTCTAAAAAAAAAAAAATTTAGGACCTCTAAGGAAGTAGTGGAAAGATCTTAGTATATTTTTAGCAATTGGATATTAGCGGTTTTGCAGTATTTAGAGAAACTCATTATTCGTATGTTTTAAAACTTTGGTGAGTCTCTCTCTCTCTCTCTCTCTCTCTCTCTCTCTCTCTATATATATATATATATATATATAGGAATCTCTCTCTCTCTCTGTATATATATATATATATATATATATATTTATTTATATATATATATTTATATATATATATTTATATATATATATATATATATATATTTATATATATATATTTACATATATATAAATATATATATATATATATATATATATAAATATATATTTATATATATATATGTATATGTATATGTATACACACACACTGTATTGCATACTAAATACAGAATATCGTCATTGTTAAAAAGAAAATTATTTGGGTAATAAATGAGAAAATTTGCTTTTATATACAGAAATACTTATCTAAAGATGTGCATATCTCATATACCCATACAGAAGGGATGGGTAAATATTTTGTTATTACCATCTGTTATTGATCATGTACTCTCCTTGGTGCTATAGCAGTGTTCTTTCGTATTGGGTTATTTATAGTATAGATAAAATAATGGACATTCTGTTCAGTAATTTAAAGAAAGCATCTCGATAACAAAACAAATAATATAAACATTTTTATGGTGGTTTGATGGGACTCAAAACAGTCAAGTATCCTATAGGCAAATATAAAAAGGGGTTCAGTTACATGCATGATTCTACCCATTCAGTCGAAATTGAACTATGATAAATGTGTAATTACAGATTCTACGTGGTTGTCAATCATTACCCTTTTTCGTTCAACGCTTTGGTGGCCTCTGCAAATCTTTTGAAGTTTGGCCCACCGTCCCACGCTGTCATACGCGTTCCTTACCTGTAATAGAAAACGGGAAGAGTTAGAGGTCAGTTAACGAAAACATCCATTGTTTATTATTATTATTAATATTATTATTATTACTAGCTAAGCTAGAACCCTGGTTGGAAAAGTAGGATGCTGTAAGACCAAGGGCACCAATAGGGAAAATAGCCCGGTGAGGAAAGGAAATAAGGAAATAAATGAACAATCAAACTAGAACATTTTAAGAACAGTAATTATGATGCAACTTGTTTGGCGGGAAGAGGTTTGGATATTGGTATGGTCATTTTTTTGTGAAGTCTCTTGACATGATTGATTTGTTTAATGGTTTTGATATTTTGATTTTATTTTTTCAAAATTGCAAGCAATGTCAGAGTTCCCTTGTGTGAGAGAGACACTTTATGAATAAATAGCAATGATATATATGGGGAAACGGATAGATGAATAGTTTTAAGCTTTCTCATGGATGGTAGAGGCAAGGGAGAGTATCAATGTCCTAGTAGGACAAGCCTTATAGTTATGTTCAGCGCCCAAGCCCGCTCTCCGCCCAAGCTAGGACCATTAAGGGCCAGGCATTGGGTGCTGATGACTAAGCTGGTAGATCTATAGGCTCCCCCAAACCTTCTCCCCCTCCCCCCATCCTTTGCTCACAAAGATGGGGAGGTTTCAGATACCACTAGAAACAATTAAGTTTTGGCGGGTCTAGAACCCCAGACCAATAGAAAACTATGAAGGAACGTTTGGTAAAGGCTACAACAACGTAAATTAAAAAAGGTCTAACCTATTTATGTGATAACTATAAACGAAACGTTTTTGTCAATTAGGGATAAGAATTTACAAAAATAAAAAATCAGGATTTAAAAAAAAAAATCTTATTACATGTTGATGCTATAACTATAAGCTAAACATGTTAGTGAAAGTTGGGATAAGAAGATACACACAAACACACACGCGCACACACACACACACACACACAAAGAAAAAAGAAAAAATAAGGATTTGGGGCTTAAGAAACAAGATGGATCCTTGAGGCAAGGTGTAGTGGCCTGCCATCAAGGAAATTGTTTGGAAGGTTGAAATGGCTATGTCGTTTAGTGCTGATCTAAAAGAGACCCCTTCACCCCCTATTTTTTCTTTCCTCGTTCCCTCGTATCCCCCCCAGCCCTCTAATATATATCTTCTGTCCCTGTTTATTTATGGAGGTTATTTTTTTTATTGTTTTTTCTAAATTTTTCAATTTTCATTTTTTTTTCAAATTTCAATTTCAATTTTTTTTTTTAAATTTCAATTTCAACTTCTTTTTTCAATTCCTCTTCCCTCTTTCGCGTTTCAATCCTTCTTATAGAATATTTTCTATCTATCCACTTTTCGACTACATCATTATCTCCTCCTACGCCTATTGACGCAAAGGGCCTCGGTTAGATTTCCCCAGTCGTCTCTAACCTGAGCTTTTAATTTAATACTTCTCCATTCATCATCTCCTACTTCGCGCTTCATAGTCCTCAGCCATGTAGGTCTGGGTCTTCCAATTTCCCTAGTGCCTTCCTGGGGAGTGAGAAGACCACCAAACCATCTCCATCTACCCCTCATCATGATCTCAACCACATATGGCACTGGAGTAATCTCTTATAGTTTCATTTCTAATCCTGTCCTGTCATTTAACTTTCAATATTTAATTTCTAATCCTGTCCTGCTATTCAACTCCCAATATCCTTCTGAGGCTTTGTTCTCAAATCTACAAAATCTGGAGGATATTGTTTCATTGTCATGCCATGACTCATGTCCATAGAGTAACACCGATCTCACTAAACTGATTTATAGTCTGATTTTTATATGTAATTTCAGGCGATTTGATTTCCGACTACATCTCAAAATATTTTCATTTCAAACACCAAACGTGAACAATAATCACGTTGAAAATGACTCTGCACTTATAACACTTTCTTTGAAACAACTTTCTTTAAAAACAATTTCTCTAAGAACACATTCTTTAATCAGATCGAAACGACTTTATGAGAAGACGGCTGTTGTTCGTGCGTGAAGAAATGACAGCTATTAAATTTATCGATATATTTATCTCTTGTATCACTGATTTTCCCTTTCTCAAGTGTTTTCACCTCCTGTTACGGATGGTTCCTTATTCCCAACTATCCAAGGGATTCATAAGTAAGCTTTGAAAGATTTATTGCCTCCGCTAAAATCGATTATGCGATGGGTATGTATTCACCCCTTTCGTCGTTTGTTTGTTTGTGAGCAACTTTACACAAAAACCACAGTACCGATTTTGACCAAACTTTGTATTCATGTTGGCTATGAACCAATGATGAATCTAATATTTGGGGTTACGTACATCAAAGTTCAATGTCGCAGCAGCACTTTGAATATAATTGAAACGTTAAGTAAAGGGCAAATATTTTTTTAGTTAATTTTTTTGTTTGTGAACATTAATACACAAAATATTAAACCAATTTCAACGAAACGTAGTGGTCAAGTGGGGTGTGACCAAAGGACTAATCTATTAGATTTTGAAGAAATTACCTCGAAGTACAGAAAGCACTGGAGTTAAGAGCAAAATAAGACTGCTTGGCCTGGCGAAGGTATGCTCTCCACTATGTGCCCCTTTGATTTTTTTTTTTTTTTTTTTACCTTGCGATCTATGCCCAGCACTGATCTTATGGTAGCTTTTATCTCCTAATATTTATTTAAAGCCTTTGGTACCCTTAACATCAACCGCCATCCCACCCTCTACCATCCTGAGTGATGAGTTTCACGTGCAAAATACAAAATCATATCTTAACCCATTCACTGTCATTGGTGATTTAGTCAAATTTGGAAAACGAAACTCTCTTTTATAATCTCCCAAACTATAGAAAGTTAGCATTCAATAGAAAGGTCTTGGCGTGAGCTTTAAAATATATGTCAACAAGTTAGGGTTTATGTGTGGTCTTGATAGAATTTGCTACTTCAGCAGTTTCCTTAAAATAACCACTGGCGCTGAAAGGGTTAAAAAGAATATTCTTCAACTTGTGACTCACTGATTCGTAGAATTTGTTTCTTTTACTATAAATATCAACCTGCTAAATAGGGTTTGTGTGGCCTTGAAAGAATTTGCTACATCAACAGTTTCCTTGAAATCACAACTCGCACTGAAAGGGTTAAAATTAATAATCCTCAAATAGCTACGTAAAATGTACTGTTTGTGACTCGTTGATTTGTACAATTTCTTTTACATTAAATATCAACAGGTTAGGGTGTGTGTGTGGTTCTTGAAAGAATTTGCTACATCAGAAGTTTCCTTGAAACTACCACTGGCACTGAAAGGGTTAAAACGAATAAATCCTCAGCACTTGTGATTCGTTGATTTGTAGAATTTCTTTTATATTGAGAGGAGTAGAGATTCAGTTTTGATAGCATATGCCATAAACCAATATATTGTGGTTAACTAAACGATACTGTTAAACGGGGCGATAATTTGAAGATATATATATGAGAAATATCATAGAAATTTGTTATATTTTTTTAGTATGTAATTCTTCACGAATTTTATTCCAACATTGTTGAGTTAATCTTTTGTGATTAGTTACCAATATAGTACAGTATATTATTATTATTATTATTATTATTATTATTATTATTATTATTATTATTATTATTATTAGCTAAACTGCAACCCTAGTTGGAAAAGCAGGATTCTATAAGCCGAAGTGCTTTCGGAAAAAATAGCCCAGTGAGGAAAAGAATAAAGGGAATAGATAAACTATAAGAGAAATAAAGAACAATTAAGATAGAAAATTTTAAGAAGAAAAACAACGTTGAACTTGAAAAGAGACTTATGTCACCCTATTCAACATTAAAAAGTTCGCTCATTGATGATCAGTTATTACTCTGTATCCAACATCTCTGGTCATAAGTCAGCATCCAACATTGTTAACAACTCAGCATCCAACATCATTGTTAATAAGTCAGCATCCGACATCTTTGTTAGTAAGGGAGCATCCAACATCATTGTTAATACCTCGGCATCCAACATTTTCCAGCATCATTGTTAATATCTCGGCATCCAACATCATTGTTGGTAAGTCAGCATCCAACATCTTTGTTAGTAAGGGAACATCCAACATCATTGTTAATAACTCAGCATCCAACATCATTGTTGGTAAGTCAGCATCCAACATCTTTGTTAGTAAGGGAGCATCCAACATCATTGTTAATAACTCAGCATCCAACATCATTGTTGGTAAGTCAGCATCCAACATCTTTGTTAGTAAGGGAGCATCCAACATCATTGTTAATACCTCGGCATCCAACATCATTGTTGGTAAGTCAGCATCCAACATCTTTGTTAGTAAGGGAGCATCCAACATCATTGTTAATAACTCAGCATCCAACATCATTGTTGGTAAGTCAGCATCCAACATCTTTGTTAGTAAGGGAACATCCAACATCATTGTTAATACCTCGGCATCCAACATCATTGTTTGTAAGTCAGCATCCAACATCTTTGTTAGTAAGGGAGCATCCAACATCATTGTTAATACCTCGGCATCCATCATCATTGTGGGTAAGTCAGCATCCAACATCTTTGTTGATAAATCAGTATTCAACCTCTTTGTTAATAAGTCAGCATCCAACATCTTTGTTAATAAGTCAGCATCCAACATCTCTGTTTATAAGTCAGCATCCAAAATCTCTGTTAAGTTACTCAACATCCAATATCTTTGTTAATAAGTCGACACCCAACATCTTTGTTGATAAATCAGCATCCAAAATCTTTGTTGATAAGTCACCATTCAACATCTTTGTTACATTACTCAGTATCTAACATCTTTGTTAATAAGTTAGCATCCAAAATCTTTGTTGATAAGTCACCATTCAACATCTTTGTTACATTACTCAGTATCTAACATCTTTGTTAATAAGTTAGCATCCAAAATCTTTGTTGATAAGTCACCATTCAACATCTTTGTTACATTACTCAGTATCTAACATCTTTGTTAATAAGTTAGCATCCAAAATATTTGTTAATAAGTCAGCATCCAGCATAATTGTTAATAAGTCAGCATCCAACATCTCTGTTAAATAACTCAGCATCCAACATCATTGTTAATAACTCAGCACCCAACATCTCTCTTAATAACCCAGCATCCAACATCAATGTCAATAAGTCAGCATGAGAACTGTTGCTAAAGGACTTCGAGTGGATCATACACGCTCCACCAGTGTATCTCCCGATGCTCTGATCGGTCCGCCACGCTCCAGTGCTCCTGGCAAATGTGGGCAATTCGATTAAACCTGCCAATAACACCGTTATTAAACTATCAAGAGAAGCTCTGAGACTTCGATTCGACACTTTTAATGTGACGTGTTCTTCCATCTGTTGGTTCCATCAACAGTAAAGTGGCGAGAAGAAACGGTAGCTGGGCTTATGTCGATGTTCAAGCTGGCCAGATATTATCTGGCCTAGTTGGTTATTATTATTATTATTATTATTATTATTATTATTATTATTATTATTATTATTATTATTATTATTATTATTATTATTTATTATTATTATTATTGTTAGCTAAGCTGCAACCCTAGCTGGATGTCATTCAAGCTGCCCAGATACTGTCTGGTCTAGTTGGTTATGTCTACTATTATTATTATTAATATTATTATTATTATTATTTTTTTTTTTTTGTTGATTATTATTATTATTATTATTTAATATTTATTATTATTTATTATTTATTATTATTATTTATGATTTATTATTATTATTAATTATTATTATTATTATTATTATTGTTGTTGTTGTTGTTGTTGTTGTTGTTGTTATTATTTATTATTTTTTATTAATTATTTATTATTA
>NC_090742.1:3071319-3076319 GCF_036898095.1 Palaemon carinicauda
GGGTTTATGTATTGCAATGATCAGCAAAACTGTACTAGTCAGGGACACTCATACTAGGTTGGTTTCATGTGAGCTATCAGATGAAAATCTCCCACCATCACCAATCTGCAGTGGTGTGCTTGGTGATGAAAACTGGCCAAACCCCAGACAAGAATAAAGACATGTTTGAGGCTTTTGTCCTGCAGTGGACTAGAAACGGCTGCATTTGTCGTCTCTTCGTTGTTGTTGTTGTTGTTGATGTACACTATGAATACAAATATGTATCATTGCATGAACATGTATAAATGGCAAATGAATATTGTATGTAGCAAGTAGTTTTCTATATATTTTTTTTAAGTTGTTTGATATTTCAGTTTTTGTAATTGGATTTGCAAAGATAATTTAGTTCCTTGGTATTTGTAAGTTTGGTTCACTTTGTGAATATTGTGCAAACTCATAAACAAGTGTTTTAAATGTAATATTTTTTATGTATTTTATGTATTTTATTTTATTTTATTTAATGTTTTTTATGTATTTTAGTGTTTTTTTGTGAAAGATTGGAAGCGAGTAATCGTCTAAAAGATAATATTTTTACATTGCGTTTGGTTTGGAGAGACTGACTCGAGTTGACTGTGTGTGTATATATGTGTGAGAGAGAGAGAGAGAGAGAGAGAGAGAGAGAGAGAGAGAGAGAGAGAGAGTTTATATAGCTTTTGGCTTCGGGATACTGACTTTAATTGGCTGTTTGTATGTAAATGTGTCTGTCTGTGTGTGTGTGTGTGTGTGTGTGAGAGAGAGAGAGAGAGAGAGAGAGAGAGAGAGAGAGAGATCCGATTTTAACATCTAATGAGGCACTGCATTCAATGAGGCTTAGATGGAAGTAGATAGTTTTCGGTTGCTACACATTGCAATAGGAAATCGATATAGAGCGATTTTTAAGGCAACAAATATTAGCAATAAAAGCGTGCTTGCAAGAGACCACATCCCTCCCTCCCCCTCCTCTCTCTTTACCCGATTTCCTAATTTTTCTTTTAGATTTGAAAATCCTTTTTTTCTCATCTACAAGCTCAAAGATCAGTGGTAGTCTTATTATTATTATTATTATTATTATTATTATTATTATTATTATTATTATTATTATTATCATCCAAGCTACAACTTTCTATTTGGAAAAGTAGGATGCTACAAGCCCATGGGCTCTGATAGGAAAAATAGCCCAGTGAGGAATGGAAATAAGAGACAACAAATGAAATTACAAAATATAAAATATTTTAAGATCAGTAATAACGTTAAGATAGATCTGCCTTATATAACTTGTAAAACAAAAGTTAAATGAACCTGTTCAACATAAAAACATTTGTTATTATTATCAATTTCATCATCATCATCGTCATCATTATTATTATTATTATTATTATTATTATTATTATTATTATTATTATTATTATTATTATTACTAGCTAAGCTACAACCCTTGTTGGAAAACCTAGATGCTATAAGCCCAGGGGCTCCAACAGGGAAAATCATTGTTTGAATTTCTGAAGTAATAGATATCAATATGAAAGAGGTAAAGGTACTGTTTAACCTTCTCAATCATGAGGCTCAATACTACACAGTATTCTAGAAGTTTTATTCCAGCTGTGACCAAAATGTGGAATGATTTTCTTAATCGGGTAGTTGAATCGGAGGAACTTCAAAAGTTCTAACTTGCAGCAAATGTTTTTTATGTTGAACAGGCTGACATAAGTCTCTTTTTATAGTATTTATGTAAAATATTTGTTTTAA
Source organism: Palaemon carinicauda (assembly GCF_036898095.1). NCBI lineage: Eukaryota > Metazoa > Arthropoda > Malacostraca > Decapoda > Palaemonidae > Palaemon > Palaemon carinicauda. Next base: position 3,073,084 of record NC_090742.1, read on the forward strand.
TGTTGTTGCTGTTCTATAAATGTTTTATTTTAATTGTTCATTCCTTCTCTTATAGTTTATTTATTTCCTTATTTCTTTTTCGCACTGGTCATTTTTCCCTATTGGAGCCGTTGGGCTTATAGCATCCTGCTTTTCCAACTAGCGTTGTAGCTTAGCTAGTAATAATGATGATAATAATAATAATAATAATGATGATAATAATAATAATAATAATAATAATAATAATAATGATGATGATGATGATGATGAGTATACTAATAATAATAAAAATAATAATAATACTAGACATTTGCTTAAACATACAAATAGGTAGGATATGAAAGTAAGAACATTTTCCTTCATTTGCATAGCCATAAAAGTTCTGTAGAGCCAAAGCACCATTGTATCGCTTCGAAAGTAAACAATGTTTTTGTATAAGGAAGTAAACCACGAAGGGAAACTTTTGTTCTATAGAATGGAACATAAAAGTGCAAGTATTTCCTTTTTTTCCCCACACAGGAAATGTGATGTGTTTGTTTAAAGGCACTTTTGCTCAAAAGAGGGGGGGTTTTGGGGGGGGGGGGGGTGGTTGGACTTGCTAAAAAAAAAAAAGGTGGGGGTGGGCTTGCTCAAAAAGGGTGTGGAGTGGATTTGCTCAAAAAGGTGGGGGTGGCTAACTTGCTCAAAAAGTGGGTGGTGGTGAACTTGCTCAAAAAGGTGGGGGTGGATTTGCTCAAAATGGGAAACGGGGTGAACTCGCTCAAAAGGGGGATGGGATCAACTTGCTTAAAAAGGTGGGAGTGGACGTGCTCAAAAAGAAGGTGGGGGTGGACTTGCTCAAAATGGGGAATAGGGTGGACCTGCTCAAAAAAAAAAAAAAAAAAAAAAACGGTGAGGTGGACGTGCTCAAGAAGGTGGTGAAGGTTAACTTGCTCAAAAAGAAGGTAAGGGTGGACATGCTCAAAAGGTGGTGGTGGTTAACTTGCTCAAAAAGTAGGTGGGGTGGACATGCTCAAAAACGTATGTGGGGTGGACTTACTCAAAAAGAGGGTTGGGCATGACATGTCAGAAAGTATGGGAGAGAAATTGTCCGCTGAAATGCAAAGTGGTTTAGCTTTCTCCGAGATAAAATTACCGTGGGGTTATTTTTATTTCAGTTTATGTCAAGATTGTTATTACTAATGTAGTTACATTGTGTTATAATATTTCTTTATTACTGTCATTTTTGCATTTTGTTTTTATTGTTATATTCACCACCATTAATAGTATTTATTGTTTTTATAGTATTAGAGATATCTTGCTTGAGGGTACACTCGGACACACGATTCTATCTTATTTCTCTTCCTCTTGTTATTTGAAGATTTTATAGTTTACATAAGAAAGATCTGTTTTAATGTTGTTACTGCTCTTAAAGTATTTTATTTAAACTGTTCATTACTTATACATTTCCTTGTTTCCTTCCCTCACTGGGGTATATTTTCCTGTTGAAGCATTAGGCTTAAGGCATCCTGCTTTTCCAACTGGGGTTGTATCTTGGAAAATAAGAATAATAATAATAATAATAATAATAATAATAATAATAATAATAATAATAATAATAATAATAATAATTATAATAATGGTAGTTATTGTTATTATTATTATTATTATTATTATTATTATTATTATTATTATTATTAATATTATTATTATTATTATAATTATTATTGATATAACTTTTATTATTGTTATTATTACTATTATTGAATTTATTTAGTGGATATTAAAGATGTGTTAGCAACCATCATTATCTCATTTTAGGTTTAATTTATTATTTTACTGTTAAAAAACATTATAACCGTAACAGAGGTAGAGGGAATAAAATAACGATCAGAACAGAAAAGAATAAAGTTGGATAACTAAATCCCCCGACAGGTTAGTCGATAGGCAGGTCACTTCGAGTGACAGGATAATTGATTTGTCTTCCATTGGACTTTGTCGGCCTGAGGCTGCCATCAATACTTTTTTCTTTCGTTTTTTTAACGAATTTTTGTTTCGTTTTATAACGGTTTATTAGTTTAGTGTCATTCATATATATATATATATATATATGTATAAATATATTTATGTATATATATATATATATGTATAAATATATTTATGTATATGTATATAAATATATATATATATATATATATATGTATATATATATTTATGTATATGTATATAAATATATAAATATATAAATATATATATATATATATATATATATGTATATATATATATATATATATTTATATATATATATATATATATATATTTACATGTATATATATATATATTTACATATATATAAAAATATATATGTATATATATATATACATATATATATATATATATATATTTACATATATATAAATATATGTATGTATATATATATATGTATATATATATATATATATATTACACACACACTACTTAGCCAGTCTTGAGGACATTGTCCCGTATCTTGCCTATGCCATTCATGAGTGACCTTTAAACCTTTAAACTGTAGTCGTTATTAATAGAGAATAATTTATGAATGACCAGTATATCCCTTAATTAAGGGAAAGTTTTTACTCCAGTAGTTATTTCCATCCTATGAATGATACCTTGCATTAAGTGAAATTTATAGAGATATTTCTAAAGTATTCTGAAGTTTAATGCTTCTGTTTCTATAGTAACGTGTCCAGTAATGTTTGTTAATGTCATATGTCTGTTAAGGGAGATGAAAGAATTTTCAAGACAGAAACACTTTCTAGGATCGCTTGATAATTTATCGGCTGTCGACAGAAATAGTGCCCAAAACTTTTACGAACTGATATAAGAGTTTTGGTTTTATATATATATATATATATAAAGACATGGATTGGTATATATATATATATATATATACATACATATATATATATATATAGACATGGATGGGTATATAAATATATATATATATATATATAGGCATGGATGTATGTGTATATATATATATATATATATACTGTTTGTGTTTGTATATGTAAGTATAAATTTTCATATATATATGTATATAATATATATATATATATATATATATAGAAAGCAAAATTTGACCTGGTGGATGAAGACATGTCTATTTTAATACTCTTAATTACAAAGGTTTTCGAACAGTCTTAAAAAATAAAAAAAATAAAAACATTAATCTGACTTGCCAAATGAAGACATTTTTATAGTGATGCTAACCTATATATATATATATATATATA
>NC_090742.1:3078819-3088819 GCF_036898095.1 Palaemon carinicauda
CTCTCTCTCTCTCTCTCTCTCTCTCTCATTTAATATTGATTTTCTCTGGCCGCTTTTACGTGATTTACTCTCGATTAATATCTCTCATTTTCTCCGTTTCTCAGGTTGCTTTGACCACTCTCTCTCTCTCTCTCTCTCTCTCTCTCTCTCTCTCTCTCTCTCTATTATATTGAAGCAGAAGTTTCCCATGAAGAATTGGTTAATTAAGTACGTATTTTTAAATATCTTTTCGGTTGATTAAAAAAAATATGTACTTGAAATTCGGTTAACCTAAAATTTTTATGAATTGAAATTTTGTATTTTTTAAAAAATATTTTAGAACTACTTCGTGTTATATTGACCTAAAAGTATTGTGGTTTCATCTTTTATTTTTATTTTTTACTTTTATTGTTCTTAATTAAGTACTAATTTCTAAATATTTTTCGCCAACAAAACTTGAAATTTTAGATTTTTCTGAAAATTTTGAGAACTCACTTCGTGTTATATTGACCCAGGAATTTTGTTCGTTCATTATTTTTTTTTTATTTTTCACTTTTATTAGTATTATCTAAGGACTTATTTTTAAATATCTTTTCGTTTCACTTAAAGAAAAAATATGTACTTGAAATTTTAAATTTTCGTGATAATTTTGAGAACTTGTTATATTTTGGTTTAATTTTTTTTCTTTTTACTCTTATTATTCTTAATTAAGTACTTAATTTTAAATATCTTTTCATTTAACTTTTTTTTTTTATTGAAATTTTTAATTTTACTTGAAATTTTTGAGAACTCCTTCGTGTTATATTGACCCAGAAGTTTTGTGGTTTATACATACATATATATATATATATATATATATTATATCATTCCTAATTAAGTACTAATTCTTAAATATTTTTTGCATAAAATCGTTTATATTCTTGAAAACTTAAATTCTTCTCGAAATTTTTGAAAACTCCGTGTTATATTGACCCAGAAGTTTTGTGGTTTAATTTTTTTTTTTCTTCACTGTACTGTATTAGTTAATTGAACCACGTTAGTCACAGTGATCCAATGCTCCCAAATCCCATAAAAAAAAAAAAAAAATGTGGCTTTTTTCACACGTTCCTGCTCCGCTGAGTGTAACATCATCAACGTCGGTGTGAATGTTTATGTGTTTGTACTGAGTCACACGATTTTTTTTTTTTTTTTTATCTGTTGTTACAACATTCTGTCTTTATTAGTCCGTGCTCGAAGTTTACTTGACCCCCTCTCCCTCATTGTTGTTTTTTTTTAAAGCTTACTATTGTTATTATTATTATTATTATTATTATTATTATTATTATTATTATTATTAATTTTATTATTGTTATTGTTATTATTATTATTATTATTATTATTATTATTACTAGCTAAGCTACAACCCTAGTTGAAATAGCAGGTTACTATAAGCCCAAGGGCTCCAACAGGGGAAAATAGCCCAGTGAGGAAAGGAAACAAGAAAATAGATAAACGATATAAGAAGCAATGATAAATTAAGATAAAATATTTAAAAAACATTGATAACATTATAACAGATATTTGATATATAAACTATAAAAGACTTGTATAAGCCTATTAAACATAAAAACATTTTCTGCGAGTTTGAACTTTTTATTATTATTATTATTAGCTAAGCTACAACCCTAGTTGGAAAAGCAAGATGCTATAAGCCCAAGGGCTTGGTTATCTGGCTACATCGATTATGCTAACATTTTATTATTATTATTATTATTATTATTATTATTATTATTATTATTATTATTATTATTAGCTAAGCTACAACCTTAGTTGGAAAAGCAAGATGCTATAAGCCCAAGGGAACCAACAGGGAAAAATAGCCCAGTGACGAAAGGAAACAAGAAGATAGATAAATGATGAGAATAAATTAACAATTTATCATTCTAAAAACAGTAACAGCGTCAAAACAGATATGTCCTATATAAACTATTAACAACGTTAAAAACAGATATGTGATATACAAACTATAAAAAGACTCATGTTAGCCTGGGCAACATAAAAACATTTGCTCCAACTTTGAACTTTTGAAGTTCTACTGATTCAACTACCCGATTAGGAAGATCATTCCACAACTTGGTAACAGCTGGAATAAAACTTCTAGAATACTGTGTAGTAATGAGCCTCATGTTCCGGATACGGTAGTGGTCAAGGCTGTAAAATGCTATATCGGAGATACACGTAAAAACCGTCACGCTTCGTTTTTCTTCTTTCGATACGCGTATCGTATGGAAGGCCAAAATTATCTCTCCCTTTATTATACCCTTCTCTTTACTATATCAACCACCTCTTTCTACGAGGGCTGTGTTGGTTATTTTATTTTTGCAATGTAATTTCACGGATTTTTGCAGAACTGTGCCACTATCAGATGTGGTCTTGTTTTGAATGAATCAAGAAATTAAGATCATATACAGCCATTTAGAACAGTGTGTTACATGTTTTGGTTGATTTAAAGTGTTGAAGTTTAATACTGTATATTAAAATAATAATAATAATTATAATAATAATAATAATAATAATTATTATTATTATTATTTTTATTATTATTATTATCAATATTATTATTTAGTATTATTATTATTATTATTATTATTATTATTGTTATTATTATTATTATTATTATTATTATTATTATTATTGTAGTTTTCATTATTATTATTATTATTATTATTATTATTATTATTATTATTATCATTGATATTATTATTATTATAATAATAATAATCATTATTATTATTATTATTATTATTATTATTATTATTATTATTGTTATTAAATTATTACTTGTTGAGCTACAACCATAGTTGGAAAAGCAGGATGCAATAAGCCTAAGGAATCCAACATGGAAAAATAGCACAGTGAGGAAAGGAAACAAGGAAAGTAATAAACTACAAAAGAAGTAATGCAAAGTCAAAATAAAATGTTTTTAGGCCATCTCATCGATAAGGAGTTGATATTAATGGTTACTTAGTGTAATATGGGACAATTCATATTATTAAATGAAATATCTTTATTTTCACATATAGAAATCAAATCTTTGTGTCTTTTGCATTTCAGCATTATTATAAGTACAGGAGTTCTCCAACTTACGAACATTCGATTTGCAAACATTCGGACATACAAATACAATTACAATTGATAAAAACAAATATAAGATAAAGAAATACTGTAAGAAAACAATAATGTATCATTTAATACAGTAAGCATATTCCCTTGGTATTGTCAGGTAAATATCTATCATGATTATATTCTAATTCAGGATGAAATTCAATCGTTTTACCCCCTAAAAAAATATCTTTAAATCTGATATTATTATTATTATTATTATTATTATTATTATTATTATTATTATTATTATTATTATTTGCTAAGTTACATCCCTAGTTGGAAAAGCAGGATGCTATAAGCCCAGCGGCTCCAACAGGGAAAATACCCCAGTGAGGAAAAGAAACGAGGAAAAATCAACTATTTCAAGTACAGTAACAACATTGAAATATAGATATAAACTATAAAAACTTGAACAAAACAAGAGGAAGAGAAAGAAGATAGAATAGTGTGCCCGAGTGTACCCTCAACCAAAGTTGATTCCGTCGAGTTTTCATTTATAAATGTAAATTAAACTCGAAAGGACATCTTGGGATTACATGAAATCGGGCCAAAGATGAGATTAATCCTCGGTATTTCGGGCTTACGTCCAATCTGTGTCATGTGCTCATCCAAGAACGCGAATAGCTCTGCTCCAGCTGTGGCGAAATGGAATATAAATGACTTTAACTCTAATAGTGAATTGCACTATTAAAGATTTTTCTTAAAACGGTAAAAATCCTGGAATAAATGTTGCCAGGCATTTATAGTTTTAAAAACGGATATATTGACGTTAAGGAGGGATATTGTGGTCTTCAACCCGTAAAAGATAATAGCAAAGTAGGGGGAAAATTACGGTTGCCTGTATTTTACTGAAATACGGCTGAGAACAGTATATTTTTACGGAGGATTAAAATTACGTTTATTTAACAGTGTATAGCTGTGCAGTTTTATCACTATTAGCGCATCTTGTAGTGAATGTTTTTTTTTTATGTTGAACAGACTGACACGAGACAGTTTAATATGGTATAACTATTTTTAGCGTTGTTACTGATCTTATGTATTCTATATTCTTTATATTAATTATTCATTACGTTTTATTCATTTTTTTCTTGTTTCCATTACTTACCGAGCTATCTTTCCCTTCTCGTTACAAAGATATAAATAGATCATTGTGTTCTGACAGAACATCGTAAGATTTCACATTTAAAAAAGAAAGATCTTCCAATATTCTCATTAAATTGTTAATGTCCTTCTAATAATAATAATAATAATAATAATAATAATAATAATAATAATAATAATAATAATAATAATAATAATAATAATGATGATGCAATATTCTATTGTGGCATCGACGGCTGTAAAGGTTGCAAGAAAATCTTAAAGGTTTAAACAAATTTATGTTGAAATTTCACGTCAGGTTGAAAAGGTTTCTTTTAGTATCAGACCACATAGTTTAGGAACACTGATGGCAGTATTGTATAGTTATTACAATGATAAATATTCTTCGGCTTCTGTAACCCTAAGATAGACCAGTATTCGAAAGACCATTGTCCACGAAGGGGTTAGAATATTCCCCTCTGTAACTTATGTTACTGCAGTTCACATTCTCCTTCTTTAAGTGAAGAAATGTGGTGACAAATTCGTAGTTCGGTCCATTCCCAAAATGGGTTTCTATAAACTTTTTTAGTCCAGATACGTCGAGTTGAGTTTTAGTACACATTTGGTAATGGTCTTCATCAATCCTGTAGTTCATATATATATATATATATATATATGTATATATATATGTATGTATATATATATATATATATATACATATATATATATACATATACATATATATATATATATATATATATTTTTTTTTTTTTCCTCCAGATACCTAGGGTTGAGTTTTAGTACACATTTGTAAAAGGACTTCATCCATCCTGTAGTTCATATATATATATATATATATATGTGTGTGTGTGTGTATATATATATATATATATATATCTTTTTCCAGATACATAGGATTGAGTTTTAATACACAGTTGTGAAATGTCTTCATCCATCTGTAGTTCGTAGATTTAAAAATGATTTATACAAGTTGGCAAAAATTTTGATATTTTAAATGTATGGTTAATTCTCCTTTTTTAATTATCCATGGGTGCTAAGTTATGCATTATTCTTAGATTTCCTGATATATGCTGTAAAGCATCATGGAATTTTTATAGATTGAGCTATGGAATTTCATTTTTATAATTCTTAAAGATAGATAATATAGTTATTCACCTGTACACTAGATTTGTTGGCCTTTAAAGGTAACATATCCCAATGCTCCCATTTATCTGGAATGTTCCAGATTCCAGGAGCATCATCTTCAGCAAGTGTAGCCTCATTTTTGGTTACTATGAGTGGCATATTAGAATTGCTTTAACAAATGAAAAAGTTTGATTACTGATGGGAGAAATAATTTCTCTGGCCTCAGCTTCATGAATCATTTTTTTTTTGCTATGGTAAGCAGCTCTTCTAGGAGAAGGTCACTCCAAAATCAAACCATTGTGCTCTAGTCTTGGGTAGTGCCATACCCTCTGTACCATGGTCTTCCACTGTCTTGGGTTAGAGTTCTCTTGCTTGAGGGTACACTTGAGCACACACTTCTATCTTATTTCTCTTCCTCTTGGTTTGTTAAAGTTTTTTATTGTTTATATAAGAGTTATTTATTTTAATGTTACTCTTCTTAGAATATTTTATTTTTATTTTTTCCTTTCCTCACTGGGCTATTTTCCCTGTTGGAGCCCTCGGGCTTATAGCATCCTACTTTTCCAACTAGGATTGTAGCTTCGCATTTAATAATAATAATAATAATAATAATAATAATAATAATGATAATGATGATGATGATGATGATGATGGAAATCTCTTAAGTAAGCGTGAATCGTTACACTGTAATTTGCTAGGTTTTTGTATCAGTGTCCAACCATCCCGAGTGTCTTTCTTCTTTCAAACGGAGAACAGGCGAATGTCTGAACACAAAAAACTCGTTCTTTGTCATTAGGACTAAAAGGAGGGAAAGCCCTATTGTTAGTAACAGAAGACCAGACATTTCCCAGACAACATTTTTCGCAGGCCGTGACCTCGTGACCTCATACCCTTGCTCCTTTCGAGGAGATGCTATAGGCCAGAAATATGGTGATGCTTACGTCTATGTATTTTTCCCTTTCGGAGCCCTTGGGCTTATAGCATTTTGCTTTTCCAACTAGGGTTGTAGCTTGACTAGTAATAATAATAATAATAATATTTTGGGCACTTACAGACTAATACACACACAAATAAAGCCACTCCAACACCTAAAAAACATAACAAACACCTTACACTTCTCTAACTGTCTACCTAACCGCGCCAAGACTCCTCGCTGCTGTGAGGAAGGACGCTAGTGAATAGTACAATACATGAACAAACGCTACTGGGGTCTAAAGCGATGTCAGGCAAGGCAGCCGATCGGGACTACGGTCTAACCCAAAGCTAAACGCAAAAGTCCTTCAAAAAGAAGGCAACAGTGCTTACCCCATAAAAGTAATGGAAATAAAGAACATTAATAGAAGACTTTTAAGTATAGTAAAGGGTATAGATGTCTAGTTTCAGTTTGAGTTTCATCGGAACAGATCATCCTAGAGCTCTGGGACTGCTGAGGAGAGCCAGCTCCAACGGTTGCACATGAAACAGCTCATAAAAACTGTCAGGTGCTAGACATACTCTATAAGCTTAAGCGAATGGGCCTCTTTCTGTATTTATTTGAAAGATCGAGTTATCTAAGTGTAAAAGTATTGTGTTTTATATTTTCCTATGATTGAGGAACCCCTGGGAAATTGATCGATGTGGGTTTTATTATCCAGGAAACAAAATGGGCACCCGAGAAGGAGGTTGGCTGGGTATATATGTGTATATATATATATATATATATATGTATATATATATATATATATATATCTATATATATCCACACACACACACACACACACATATATATATATATATATATATATGTATATATATATATTTATATATACATTATTTATATACATATATATTCATGATTATATGTATGTATATATATGTATACATATATACATATATTCATATATATGTTATTTATATACTTATATATTCGTGTGTGTGTATATATATATATATATATATATGTATATATATATATATATATACTGTATATATATATATCTATATATACACACACACACACACACACATATATATATATATATATATATATTTATTTATAATGCATGCATTTTCAAATATAAACTGTATTCATCATATATATAATATAGATACATTATATACTGTATAAGTATTTTATTTTTCATTTTACGTTTAACATAATTTAGTTATGCGTCTTTTAGGAAAGGATTCCGCCTGGTAACGGGTTGCTATGGAAACAGCCAAAGAACTCCATTTCTCCTTTAAGGTTTATTCATGCAATAGATTGTTCCCATTGCAAAATTTTGTATATCGCGAACCATTAGATATTAACAGAACGCTTTTTCATAGTGTTATATATGCGAAATTACAGTTTTTTTTTTTTTTTTTTTTTTTTTTTTTTTCCCCACAGTTAGATATGGTAATATGCACCTTGGAAATTTGTCTTATTGAAATAATTTGTTTTCGAAATGACATTTAAAGAGCCAGTTTTCACAAATTTTTTGATTTTCATTTAAAGAGAGAATTCGGATTTTTTTTCTTATATTCACAAATTGATCTTGGGTCATTTCCAAAAGAGTAGTGGTGGCCGATGTCGTAACGTCCCTGACCTGGTGGACGCCTGACTGGGCTCAAACTCGTTAGTTCCTTTGGCCGCTGCAACCTCACCATCCTTGTAAGCCAAGGATTGGGGGTTTTGGGGGCCTGTAGGTCTGGGCCATAATCAGTTGTATGTAATGATTTATTTTAATGTTGTCAGTTCTTAGAATATTTTATTTGTCCTTGTTTCCCTTCCTCACTAGGCTATTTTTTCCTGTCTGAGCCCCTAGGCATCCTGCTTTTCCAACTAGTTTTGTAGTAATAATAATAATAATAATGATAATAATAATAATAATAATAATAATAATAATAATAATCATAGTCATAATAATAATAATATGTGGTCAGTCTCTAGGGCATTTTCCTTCTTATTAGTGGAATTTCACTGTCACTTGCCTCTGCCATTCATGAGTAACCTTTAAAGCAGGAATAATAATAATAATAATAATAATATGTGGTTAGACTTTCGGGCATTATCCTGCTTACAAGGGCAATACCACTGTCCCTTGCATCTGCCATCCATGATCGGCCTTTAAACATTTAAACCAGGAAGCTCACTGCACAGATCTCTTAAACCGAGTCAGACTCATCCTCTCAGTCAGTGGCATAAAAGCAACTATCCTATTCCACCCCCTGGGAAAAGGAAGTGCTACCCAATATCTTAACGTTTCGAAATTTCCAACATTCCCTTAAGGACAAAAACACACACGACCTCGCAAATACATCTCAGTGCTCAGCAGAGAAAGGATTGCAGGAAAAAGGGACAAAGTTTTCTTGCCTTTGGTAAAGGGAATTGTATTTTGCTGATTCAGGGAAACGGGCGCCCGAAGGGTCGGACGGGGAATAGCTCGGAAATTAGTTCGAGGGACCAAAGGGTGCTGTAAGGTTATCCCATTGGTGTAGGGTTTGCATATATATATATATATATATATATATTTATATATATATATATATATATATATGCTTGATGTGGTTTGGCCTTGAAAACAATTTTGTTGCATATGCAGATGATTCTACTCTCTTTGATTCAATTGCTTCTTATACAGGTAGACTTGTGGTTGTTAAATCACACACACATACACTCACACACAAACACACACACACACACACACACACATATATATATATATATATATATTATGCATGATATGTGCTTCGGTGTTGAAAACAAGCTTGTTGCATTCGCAGATGATACCACTCTTTGCCTCCATCGATTCATCTCCTGGTAAACTTGTGATTGCAGAATCAATTATATATATATATATATATATATATATTATATATATATATATATATATATGTATATATAGTGTATTGTATTTACATACGTGTACATAAATATTCAAGTGCTTTCGAATTTGCTTGTCGAAGAATGAAGGTAAAATGTGGTTATGTTTTGTAATTGCTGCTTTTATTGTCGGGTACAGCTATAGAATCTCCTCAAAAAGACAGTCTTGTATATTATATATATATATATATATATATATATACACACACACACATATATATACACATATATGTGGGTGTTTGTTCTATGGAAAACAGATTGTAAGAAAATAATTTTCAATATTTTAAACTTCCAGTTCTGTTCACGGTCTAAAATGTTAAGTAAGCATGATACCTTTATATTAACACTTTCATGTTTTCACCTTGCCTCCAAACATGTATACATTTCAAGTAGTCTGCAGCCTCACCATCCTTGTGAGCTAAGGATGGTCGGTTTGGGGGAGCCTACAGATCTACCTGCTGTGTCATCAGCAGCCATTGTCTTGCTCTCCCTGGTCCTAGCTTCATAGAGAGAAGGCTTGGGTGCTGATCATATGTGTAAATGGTTGGTTTCTAGGACATTGTCTTGTTTCTTGTCCCTTGCTTCTGACATTCATGAGGGACCTATATACCAATCTTTCTCTTCACCATAGCTTTTCCTCTTTTATATATTCACAAAATATCCAGACATGGTAGGTCAGTCTCTAGGACATTGTCCTGCCCCTTGTCTGTGACGTTCATGAGGGACCTTTAAACCAACCTTTCTCTTCACCATAGCTTTTTTCCTTTTATATATAGAAGAGACTCTTTAGCTATGGTAAGCAGCTTT
>NC_090742.1:3092174-3111783 GCF_036898095.1 Palaemon carinicauda
CAACGTTATGTTTGTATTATTATTATTATTATTATTATTATTATTATTGTTGTAATTATTATTATTATTATTATTATTATTGTTATTATTATCATTGTTGCTGTATTTGTTGTTGTTATTATTAATATTATTATTATTAATAGCTGATCTACAATAATAGTTTGAAACGCAGTATGCTACAATCCCAAGGGCTCCAACAGGAAAATATCCCGGTGTGGAAAGGAAATAAAAGAAGATATATAAACTACGAGAGAAGTAATAAATTATAAATATGAAATACTTAAAGAATAGTACAACATTAAAATAGATCTTTCCTATATACACTCTCAAGAAACTCTTGTGTCAGCCTGTTCAACATTAAAATGTCTTCTACAAGTTTGAACTTATTAAAAATATAGTAAATTTTTTTTGGCGAGGCAGATTTGCACCAACTCGCAGGGCTGCCCTTTTAGCTCTAAAAAGTTCCTGATCGCTGATTGGTTAGAATTATCTTGTCCAACCAATCAGCGATCAGGAAACTTTTCCGAGCTAAAAGGGCACCCCTGCGAGTCGATGCAAATCTGCCTCGCTAAAAAAAATTACTATAATTTTGCGTATGGTATTATTTGTATTAATTAAATCTATTTTAATGTGGAAAATTCATATATGTAATTCTTTTATGGAGGAAAAAATTTTTTTTAGGAATTGAAGCTTGGTGATGATGGGAGCCTTTTGGTATGATCACTCACAGCAAACCAACCTAGTATGGGTTTCCATAACTAGTGCAGCTTTACTGATCATGACAGTACATAAAGCTTTTGCCCACGTTAAGGTATCCCCACTCAGAGAGAGAGATACATATAAATATGTATATGTAAATGCTTGCGTGTGTGTGTGATTATATATATATATATATATATATATATATATATATATATCTGTATATATATACATATATATATATATATATATATATATATATATATATATATATATATTCTGTATATATATATGTATATATATCTTGTGTATATATATATATATATATATCTATATATATATATAATATATATATATATATATACATATGTGTATATATACATACACTGTATATATGCATACAAGTAGCGATGAATGACTTTTATATTATCAAGAGTTGGACTTTAACCGTAAACCTATACATTACCATCATCTTCATCAAAGTAATGTATGTCATTGCGAAAACTATTTAATTTTCACAATTAATAAAATTAGTTCAATTAATGGATACTTATCTTAGTCCTTATCTTTCATGTACAACGATGGAAAGTGTAATACCTGCAAAGATAAGATATGTTTGGATTAGTTATTAAGTAATTAAATAAATTATATCGATACATGTATAATTGAATTTTCTTATATATAGATAAACAACAATTTGTAGTTTAAAGTTCAAAATATATTTGGAATTCAAATTGAATTTAATTTTAGTATATCCTGATTCCTGTTTTTTTTTTTAATTGTATAAAGAGAAGCGAGTGGAAAAGCATGTCTGAGGCCTTTGTCATGCAGTGGACTAATTACGGCTGAGAATGAGTATGTATGTAAATTTCTATACTACTTTACGGTATGTAGTAGTTATATATATATATATATATATAATATATATATAATATATAATATATATATATATATATATACAGTATATGTATATATATGTATATATGTATGTGTATATATATTCATATATATAAAATTTGGATATACATATATCTATATATATATATATATAATATATATATGTATATATATGTATTATATATATATATATATATATATATATATATATATATATATATATGTATAAGTATATGTATATGTATAAGTATATATATATATATATTATATATATAAATATATATACATATGTATATGTATATATATACATACAGTATATGTATATATCTATATATATATAAATATATATACATATATGTATATATATCTATCTATCTATCTATCTATATATATATACACACACACACACACACATATATATATATATATAATATATATATATATATATATATAGAATATGTATGCTATTTGTATATGGAGGAATATCAACCTCTTTTGTTTATTTTATGGAAAGAATTGTGCGATATATTTTATCAAAACTTTGAAGATTATATTTTATTAAAACAGAATTTAGAACATGAAGCTTAATTTTCCAAGAGGGACAAAAATCCTGTGACCCTAATTTTTTCTTCCCCGCTTCAGAGTTCCCGAGATTAAAAGATTTTTTATGCATTTCTTGATATTTTATTTTTTTTAGTTGTCAGGCCTGGGGCATATTTTATGGGGCTAGTAATTTTATTATTAAAGGAAAATTTACCATTTTTATAATATTTTTATATGGAAACATATATATATATATATTATAATGTATATATATATATATATATATATATATATATATATATATATATATATAATATATTTATGACTGTAAATGTATATGAATGTGATTTTATATATATATATAATTATATATATATGTGTACACATATATGTATGTATATATATGTGTGTGTTTATGTGTGTTCACACATACATACATATGTGTGAGTATATTTATATATATTTATGTAGTTGTGTATACACGCACGCATAAGTATATATTTTTATTTATGTGTGTACACGCATATGAATATATAATATATATATATATATATATATATATATATGTATATATATATATATATATACACACACACTGTATATATATATGTGTGTGTGCGTGTGTGTGTATGTACATATATATATATATATATATATATATATATATATACATATATATATATATATATATATATATATAGATATAGATATATATATATATATATGATGTATGTATACTATATATATGCATATATATTTATTCTTTTGGGAGAAGGGCAGCATCCATAGGTTTATGAATTTATATAAATTTCTTTGAATCTTGGTTTTGCTTCGTAAGTGATTATTCTCTTCATCAGCATTATGAAAGTTATTTTTCATTACATCGACCTATTATATTCCTTTTCCTCAATTTTATGTAAAATTTATCTATTTTAACCAAATATAAAAATAAATTATAACTTTTGAGATTGAAACCAAGAGCTAATAATTATTTACAAACGACTTTAGCAAATATATTCTGTCTCTCTTCGTGATGTGGTTTTCAAAAGCGCTTTTGATAGAAGCGAATTTCTGTTACTTGTACAAATATTTATCTTTTATTTGATTTCCTGTCTGTCAATATCGTGGTGTCTTGATGTCAGGAGGGAATGTGCATATGAGGTAAGAGTAAAAATTTTTATTTATGATAATTTTTTTTTTCAATTTTGTTTATGGATGTTATTGATATAAATAATTTTTACTATTACAGTGGTTTTCCTCATTGCAACAGGTTATGTGGCTCACTGTACAGCATGTGTAAGAATTATATATGTATATATATAATATATATATATGATATATATACTATATATATATATATATATATATATATATATATATATATATAATATTTATATATATATATATAAAATATACAGTATATGTATGTATATATAAATATATATCTATATATACAGTATATATATAAATTTATATATATATACATAAGTATATATATATATGTGTGTGTGTGTATGTGTTGAAAGGCTTTGTGTATCGCCATGATCAAGTAAAGCTGTACTAGTCAGCGCTCCCTATACTAGGTTGGTTTGCTGTTAGGGATCAGGTTGAAATCTCTCTCCATCACCTATCCGCAGTGGCCAGTCATGATTAAAGACATATCTGAGGCATTTGTCCTGCAATGGACTAGACACGGTTTTATTTGTTATATACATAATATTTACATATGTATACTTATGGGTTCTTATTATTTAAGAACTTATATATATGTATATATATATGTATATATATATATATATATATATATATATAATATCTGTATATATATATATATATATATATATATATATATATATATATATATATGTGTGTGTGTGTGTGTATACAGTATATATGCTGTATATATGTGTATAGTAATAAAATTGGAGACAATATGCTTAATATGCTCACCATGAAACTGTTAACTTAGTAAACCTGCAGATTTTAAAACCAAAAATACAAACATTAAACCCAGAACATGAATTTCAAAATTCCAACTCAAGTATATTTAATATTTCCTGTATTAAATGGTTATTTTCCTTTTTTTAAATGGTTATTTTCCTAATATTAAATGGTCATTTTCCTAATATTAAATGGTTATTTTCCTAATATTAAATGGTTATTTTCCTAATATTAAATGGTTATTTTTCCTGCATTAAATGCTTATTTTTATGCATTAAATGACCGTTGTCCCGGCATTAATTGGGTATTTTTCGTGCATTGAATACTTATTTTTTCACATTAAATGGTTATTTTTTCACATTAAATGGTTATTATTTCACATTAAATGGTTATTTTCCCTGCATTAAGTTTTTATTTTACTTTTATTAAATATTTATTTTGCCTGTATTGAATGGTTATTTTCCTTCTATTAAATCGCAATTTTCCCTGTATTATATAGTTATGTTACCTGTATTAAATGGTTATTTTCGCTGTATTTAATGGTTATTTTCCCTGTATTAAATGGTTATTTTCCCTGTATTAAATGGTTATTTTCTGTATATTGAATGGTTATTTTTCATGTATTAAATGCCTTTTCCCTTATTCAATATTATATTCCTTGTAATAAATGGTTAGATGATCAACTTTTTTTATATTGATTTGTTATTACTTTCGTATTTTTCGTGTAAGATGTTTTGTCATACCGTATTACGCCTTATTACTCGTATCATGTATCATAAATCCACAAATCTCGAAAAAATTGTCGAGTTTTATTCCGTGGCTCCGAGATAACCCGAGAAAGCAGCTCACCTTTAACTTTACTAAGCCGGGTCCCTTACAGAGACAGACGGTGAAATGTGCTCTGGCCAAATGAACAGTAAAATGACAGATAGATAGACTAAGTCTCTTTCTTTACCCAGTTATAATTAATGTTAGCCTAAAGGGAACTCCTCTAATTAGGTAACAATACAGTCTTCTCTCTCTCTCTCTCTCTCTCTCTCTCTCTCTCTCTCTCTCGTTCAGGAATAAGTTAGATGAGATCATAATAAGGCTAAATCGCTCTACCAGAGCAAATAGAGTCTCTGCGGATTGACTAAAAAGTCTTTGAGACATCCAGTATCCTTGTAAATCTCTCCTCTCTCTCTCTCTCTCTCTCTCTCTCTCTCTCTCTCTCTCTCTCTCTCTCTCTCTGACAAGATCATAATAACTCTCAAAATGCTTAAACCAAACCGCTCTACCAATGAGCAAATGGAGTCTCCGCGGATTGATTAAAAAGTCGTTGAGACATCCAGTATCCTTGTAAATCTCTCTCTCTCTCTCTCTCTCTCTCTCTCTCTCTCTCTCTCTCTCTCTCTCTCTCTCGAGTTCAGGAATAAGTTAGATGAGATCATAATAAGGCTAAATCGCTCTACCAGAGAGCAAATAGAGTCTCCGCGGATTGACTAAAAAGTCTTTGAGCCATCCAGTATCCTTGTAAATCTCTCTCTCTCTCTCTCTCTCTCTCTCTCTCTCTCTCTCTCTCTCTCTCTCACACACACACACAGGGCTGATATTTTTGGTTCATGTGATTAAACATGTATATGTTCAAACGTTAATATTTACATACAAATTTTACAGGTATACCTGAAATGCGTTTCATAATTTTTCATTGGGATTCGATGGACATTAATTAGTGAATAATGTACCTGGTAATTAGTTTATTGTGGTTGGTTGCAAATGTGTTCGTATATGTGTTTATGTATATCAACAACAACAACAATAAACAAAAACAACTAATCCATCTGGTTTTAGTCCATATGTCAATTCTTGTCTGTTGTTTTGCTAGTTTTCATTATTACGATAGTCAGTGTGGATTGGTGAGGGTGGGGGATTTTCGTCTGATTGCTCACAGCAAACCAAACTAGTATGAGTGGCCCTGACTAGGCTGAGTACATACGCAAAGCCCTTCATCATCTCAAGGTATCCCCATTCAATTAGGTATATATATATATATATATATATATACATACATACACACACACACACATATATATATATATATATATATATATATAGTACATACATACATATATATATATATATATATATATATATATATATATATATATACACATGCATACATACATACAGTATCATCATCATCATATACTCCTAGCCTATTGACGTAAATGTGTGTGTGTATATATATATGTGTGTGTATATTATATATATATATATATATATATATATATATATATATATATATATATATATATACACGAGTATATATAGAATGGACGTACAGATTATAGTAGTTTCAATACTCACAAAATAGTGTAATTTACTGATAATGTAACCTATCTGAATTGGTAGAATTATGTTGTAATTTTTTTATTTAATTATCTTGGCATCATATATTTATCATTTAGAGATATTAACATTTAATTAAGAAAATATTTGCAATATTTCTTTTTAATATTATGAAAATTTGATATCAATTTTACCCATTGGTTGTTATTTTCTTCCTATTTTTCATAGTTTTTGCTAGAGACTTCTTTCACCTATGTTGATTTTCTTTGTAAGATGTTCCTGTTATAAAAACTTCCTCTGAATTTTACGCATCTTGCATTTTTTTTTTTTACACTAAGGCTTGTTATTAAAATTTCCTCCGAATTTTACGCATCTTGTATGTTTTTTCCTTTTTTTTTTTTATAGTTTTTACTAAGGCTTGTTATTAGAATTTCCTCTGAATTTTACCCTTGTGAGTTATTTTCGTCCTCTTTTTGTAGTTTCTGTTATGGACTTTTTGGGGTGGTTCCGGGTGTGTGTGTGTAGGTGTGTGGGTGGGGGGGGGGGGGGTCGAACATCACTACAAAAGTGGTAATCTACATTGCAAGTCCTCAACCAGTAATTGCTCAAGTAAACTCCATATTTGCAATTCCCAGCCCCAAGTTTGATGGACTGTGTCTATACTCATCCCACTAGACAGAGAAATCGTAAGAAAAAAAGGTAAATTGGACAATGGGAAAAACAGGAAACTGATAACAAGTTTAAGATTCGTAAGGACGAATTTCCTTCGCTTTTCATCACACCTATGACCCTTCTGGGGTGATAGTTCCTTAGGGTTTCCAATGGCGGGTTTATATAGCGGTCTGGTTCCTCTGCTGTTGAAGAAGGGCATCCCCTGGGTTGGGGGTGGGGGGTGGGGGGTGGGGGGTGAATGGCAGATTTCGTGAGATGCCATTCAGATTAAAGGATTCTGGTCCTACCCCTCCCACCCCACCCCACCCCTCTTCCCTCAATCCATCCACCTCTTTTTCTCTCTAACCCAAGAAGGAAATTGAATAGACATCGGTAAAGGGTTGAACTTTAAATAGATGATTAATTTATTCTCTTTCTAAATACTCGGTTTTATACATACACACTGACACGTACACATACACACACACATATATATATATATACATTATATATATATATATATATATATATATATATATATATATCAGGTTCATCATTATCATCAACCGTTGATAGTCCACTGCAGGACAAAGGCCTCAGGCTTGTCCTTCCAGTCCCGTGTATTTATGATGTTTCCATGCCAGACGAGTGTATGCCCACAATTTTTTTTTTTTAGCTCGCCAATCCTTCGTCATTCTCTCTCTCTCTCTCTCTCTCTCTCTCTCTCTCTCTCTCTCTCTCTCTCTCTCTCTCTCTCTACTAAATTATTGGCAACGGTCTATATCACTCTCAATTTAGAGCTTTATTGAACTTTTTTTTTTCTCTTTACTGGACACACTTCGCGTAGTCTTTGAGTTACGGCTTCCTTGTGATTTATTTATTTATTTTTATTTTTTTGGTAACGATGAAGTGAAACGATGTTTTGTGGCTTTGCATCGGTATATATTGGGAGGAACTTTTTATGACTTTTTAATAGAAGTGTCTCTCTCTCTCTCTCTCTCTCTCTCTCTCTCTCTCTCTCTCTCTCTCTCTCTCTCTCTCTCTCTCTCTCTCTCTCTCTCTCTATATATATATATATATATAGACATACATAAAAGTATGTCTGCAAATATATATATATATATATATATATATATATATATATATATATATATACAGTATATGTATGTATGTATGTGTGTATACCTATATATATATATATATATATATTTATGTGTGTGTGTGTGTATGTATATATGTGTGTGTGTATGTGCGTGTAGTTTTTAACTTTTGGCCATTAAGATTTACATAAATATATGTAGTTCTTTATTTCTTTTTCGTGAAGTTTTTAACTTTTTATGATTAAATATTTACTTACAAATATATGTAGTTCTTTAAAATAATTCATTGATGCGACTCTTTGTGGAGATATACCATCCAGTTTTGATACTAAAATAATTTATTTTAACCTAACTTTTGTTTATTTTTATTTACAAAAGTTTAGATAGGGCTTGCAAATTAATTAATTCCTAAACGGCTTATTACAGGATTAAATCTCTCTCTCTCTCTCTCTCTCTCTCTCTCTCTCTCTCTCTCTCTCTCTCTCTCTCTTTCTCATGGCAGACACGCATCGTTCAAATTATCAATATCAATTTGATTATTTAAAAAAGGCAAATTACTCTGTATACACTAATCCCAATATATTTTTTATTTTGTCTGTTTCTTATTTCTTTGTCTAGTCTGCTTTTTTGTCTCCTCAAATGATAATATTTCAGAGACAATAGTTATTCATTTGTGTAGTATTTAATACCTTTAATCTGGTTATCAAACTTTTTTTCCCCATATACCCTTCATTTCAAAGATTGTCTGCTGTATGCATTAGAAAGTACATTCCCAACAATATACAAATGAAAAACATTACATTTTTTATTTATTTTTTTTTCTCATATTAGTAAATATATATTTTCAGTTTTACATAGATTTTTTATAGTGAAGTTTAACAAATTAAATACAAATTGAAAATATATTGACATTCTAAAAATTTCATTTTCCAAATCTGGGTACCCCAATTACCCTCCTGAAGAATTGAAAATTCCCACTGGGACAATTTCCCCTTAGTTGATAACCCATGCTTTATATGCTATGTAAATATTACTATTGTAATTTCTCTTGTTTACCATTTCAGATGGCTATCATATCTCTGCATTGCTTGTCACCCTCGTCATTCAACATGTAAGTACTCTGATTCTTCTATTTAATGTGATGTTCCGTCAAATTTTCTTCTTAGAGAATTGGTTGAACCTTAATTTCTTGTTTTCATGACCCTGGTATATACGATACCAACTGGTTATATGAATTAAACCTATTATTTCTCAAAGTTTGAAAATAACCTTTTTTGAACTACTGCCGGATGTATTTTTATCTAACTATGCTCGCTATTTTAAAGGTTTTTAGGTCGCTCATGAATGGCAGGGGCAAGGGACAGTGACAATGACCTAGAAATTAGGACAATGTCCTAGAGACTGACCATATATTATATGATCGGCGCCCTAGCCCCCTCTCCACCCAAGCTAGGACCAGGGAGGGCCAGGCAGTGGCTGCTGATGACTCAGCAGATAGACCTGTAGGCTCCCCCAAAGCCCCCAACCTTAGCTCACAAGGATGGTGAGGTTGCAGACACTAATGGCACTAACGAGTCTGAGCGGGACTCCAACCCCCGACGGGCAAACACCAGGCAGAGACGTTACCAATCAGGGCACAGTAGAGCTGACAAAATCTATTTGGAGTAAGAGTGAATAATTTCGTTATGAAGTCTGAAACCTTATCTTCACGAAGTTACATTTATTTTATAATTCCTTTCTAGTTTAAAAAAAACCTACGTTATCAACTTGTAAGAGCAAAGACTCGTCGTTCACTACTTTCCTCTAGGTAAGGGTAAAAGAGACTCTTTTAGCTATGGTAAGCAGCTCTTCCAGGAGAAGGACACTCCAAAATCAAACTATATATTGTTCTCTAGTATTGGGTAGTTCCATAGCCTCTGTACCATGGTCTTCCACTGTCTTGGATTAGAGTTCTCTTGCTTGAGGTTACACTCGGACACACTGTTCTGTCTTATTTCTGTTACTCTTGTTTGTTTTGAAGTTTTTAAAGCTTATATATAAGATATCTAATTTAATGTTGCTACTGTTCTTAAAATATTTTACTTTGGTTGTCACTTCTCTTGTAGCTCATCTATTTCCTTATGTGTTTGTCTGTGTATATATATATATATATATATATATATATATATATATATATACTGTATATATATATATATATATATACTGTATATATATATATATATATATATATATATATATATATATTTATATATTGGTTAGTGTGAACTTACATGATAGACAGAGATCAGTCAACGGAAAAGACATATTTCATATATATATATATATATATATATATATATATATATATATACATGTATGTATAGATATACATATATGTATATATACATACATACATACATACATATATATATATATATATATATATATATATATATATATATATATATATATATATATATATATAATATTTCAAAGACTCCGTGAATATATTACAAAATTATGCAATATCATAAGTTATGTAACCAGAAAAGAATTATCCATGCCAGGCAAAGCGAAAGGCAGAGAGAGAGAGAGAGAGAGAGAGAGAGAGAGAGAGAGAGAGTCAAATAAAGGAAACGACATCCAAACGCAATAAATTTGAAGGGTGCCATCCCCACCCCACCCCTCTCTCCCCCCTCAATGCCTTTCGGGCAAAGGACACTAAAGGTTATTTCGCTTTTTCTGGTCTTGACCATTTCTAGGATTTGTATAACCTTTTACTTTTCCCTTTTTAGTTTCTTAATTATTACAATTTTCTCTTTTATTTCTCCTGTTTCCATTTTATTACTGGTTTTCAACGCAAGAGCCCGTGTTCGTCTCTAGGGCATTGTCCTGCTTGATAAGGCAATGTCACTGTTCTTTGCCTCTGCCATTCATGATCGGCCTTTAAAGGTTTAAAGGTCGCTCATGAATGGCAGAGGCAAGGGGCAGTGACATTGCCCTAGCAATCAGGACAATGCCCTAGACACTGACCATATATTATATGATCAGCGCCCAAGCCTTCTCTCCAGCCAAGCTAGGACCAGGGAGGGCCAGGCAGTGGCTGCTGATGACCCAGCAGATAGACCTATAGGCTCTCCCAAACCCCCTACCTTAGCTCACAAGGATGGTAAGGTTGCAGACACTAATGGCACTAACGAGTCTGAGCGGGACTCGAACCCCCGACGGGCAAACACCAGGCAGAGACGTTACCAATCAGGCCACAGCAACCTTTTAGATGTTTGCGAAGCAAAATAAATTAAGAAAGGCTCGTTTTTATTATGTTTTGCCAAACAAACTACCAACCAATGCAAAATATATAGACCTTGGTTCCAGCCATGTGTTTGGACAACAACAACAACTGCAACAACAACAACAACAACAACAACAACAACAACAATATTTCATTATATTTAAAGTGATTATCGTATGTCATTTAGAAATGATTTATTTTCTCTTGCATATTAATATATTTTCCTGGATTTTTTTCTTTATAATGCTTTGTTTTATTGGTATTTAAGAATTAAAATACTAGATGATATTTTGATACTATTCTCTTGATAGTGACATTTTGCCATTATGATTTTTTGTTCGTCTAGTTCTGCTTAAAGAATAACTTAAGAATATATTTTATCTTACCAGTAATCAAGCATATTTATTTTGGGTAATTATAGCTGCTTAAAGAATAACTTGGGAATATATTCTTTTATCTTACCAGTAATCAAGCATATTTATTTTGGGTAATTATAGCTGCTTAAAGGATAACTTGGGAATATATTCTTTTATCTTACCAGTAATCAAGCATATTTATTTTGGGTAATTATAGCTGCTTAAAGAATAACTTAAGAATATGTTCTTTTATCTTACCAATAATCAAGCATATTTATTTTGGGTAATTGTAGCTGCTTAAAGAATAACTTAAGAATATATTCTTTTATACTACCAATAATCAAGCATATTTATTTTGGGTAATTATAGCTGCTTAAAGAATAACTTAAGAATATGTTCTTTTATCTTACCAATAATCAAGCATATTTATTTTGGGTAATTATAGCTGCTTAAAGAATAACTTAATAATATGCTACTTTTATCAAACATATTTATTTGGGTAATTAAGGATGGGTATACTGAAAATATTTTTCTTATTACACTTGAGATCAGGGTTTAAACTTGAACGTGTGACTATTACCCTAGATGCAGCTGTTTTTTACCTTAAAAGTTTTCAAATTTCCTTAAATTTGAAGCTAGTAAAACCGAAGTTACCTTAAAAATATCATAATCTTATAAATTACAATGAAACCATGCAAATTACCTCAAACTAAAAAAAATACCTTAAAAGTTTAAACCCTGTTTGAGATACAGAAAGAATAAATTCAGAAATAGTAAGAAATCTGAAGTTATGCCCTTCTTACCCGAAGGAAAGGAATTGGAAATAGAGTTTCCAATTGTCGGAAATAACTGATTTCGACATTGCAATTTAAAGGTTTAAAGGTTACTTATGAATGGCAGTGGCAAGAATTTGTGATTCACGCTCAAGCCTCTCTCCATCGAGCTAGGACCAGGGAGGACCAGGCAGTGGCTGCTGATGACTTAGAAGGTAGACCTCTTTCCAATTTAAAGGTTACGCGTGAATGGGAGAGGCAAGAGTATGTGATCAGCGCTCAAGCCTCTCTTCATCGAGCTAGGACCAGGGAGGACCAGGCAGTGGCTGCTGATGACTCGGCAGGTAGATCCCCCATCTCTAGCTCACAAGGATGGTGAGGTTGCAGACACTATAAGAAACCATATATATATATATATATATATATATATATAAATATATATTTATATATATTTATATATATATATATATGAATATATATATATATATGAATATATATATATATATATATATATATATATATATAAATATATATATATATATATATTTATATTTATATATATATGAATATATATATATATATATATATATATATATTTATATATATAGATATTTAGATATATATATATATATATATATATATATATATATATATATATATATATATATGTATATATATATATATATATATATATATATATATATATATATATATATATATATATATATTATATGTATATATTCCTTTATATTCTACCCAATATCAAATCCATCTTACCTCAATATCTAACATCCTTTTATCCTATTATTTTATTCACACCTTTTTAACCTAATTATTGCAATCCAATTACCCAATTTACCTTTCCTTTCCATGTTCCACTCAGCATTGCATAGAGCTTGCAATACTGGTATTTAGAGCTATTATATATAATTGCAACAATAACTTAATTATGCATTCTCCTCTACTGCCTTTTATATATATAATTATTCATCTCTCCCATCCGTTTTGCAATGGATTCTCGACCTCCAATGATAACAACCTTATCCTCTCGTCTCCTTCTGGGTGACTGAAGAGATGAGGGACAAACCGACCTAGAAATACTCTCCAAAGGGACTTGCTCTAGTCGAAACTGATTATGCGTGACGTCACACCAAATTCGCTGACGTCAGACAATCAACCCGGGTGGCTGAGGGGAGAGGACACTACTCAGTTGTTCGGGTTTTTGTTTTTTTACTTAGTTCGTTTTTTTTCCTGTTTGTTTATTTTTGTTTATTACTCTGTTGGTTTTCTCTCAGTTCGTTTTTTACTCATTTCGTTTTTTTTTGGGGGGGGTTTTTATACTGTTCCCTTTTTTGGGCTCGGTTATCGTTTTGCTTTATTCAGTTCGGTTTTTGCTTTTTACCCAGTTTTTTTTCTTATTTCTTCGTTTTTTATTTTTACTATTCCTTTATTTGGGAGCTCTGTTGTGGTTTTGTTTTATTCAGTTGTTGGTGGTTTTTTGTTTTTTACTCAGGTTGTTTTGGGTTTTTACTCTTCGTGTTTTTTACTCAGTTCGTTTTTTTTTACTCTTCGTTTTTGTTTTTATGGTGTTAATTTTTTATGCTCAGTTGTGGTTTTTTTTATTCAGTTGGTGGTTTTTTTTAACTAAGTTCGTTTTTAACTCAGTTCCTTTTTTTACTCATTTCGTTTTTGGTTTTGTATTGTTCCTTTTTTTTTGGGGGGGGGCTCAGTTGTCGGTTTTTTTTTTTTGGATTCAGTTTGGTTTTTGTATTATACTCAGTTTTTTGGGGTTTTAATTTTCGTTTTTTACTCGGTTCCTTTTCTCTTTTGTTCTTACTCATTTCGTTTTTAGTTTTTTACTGTTCTTTTTTTTTTTTTTTTTTTGTATTCAGTTGGTTTTTTATTTTATACTCTGTTCGTTTTGGGTTTTTACTGTTCTTTTTATTTACTCAGTCCGTCTTTTTTTTTAATGTTCGTATTTATATTTTCACTCATTTACTCTTTTATTATTATCATTATTATTATTATTATTATTATTATTATTATTATTTCTTTTTATACTAGAGTAAGATGTTTTGAGAAAAACGGCATCGACTTCAACACCCCCTGGTAGCGAGAGTTATAGTTATTACTTAGATAATAGACGTTTTCGATAACTGGGAGAAAAAGAGAAAATTTCTGATTATAGAGAAACGATTTGTAGGGTTTCCGCATATGGTCAATTCTCTAGTCAATTCTCTTTACTTAGGCAGATTTGCACCGACTCGCAAGGGTGCCCTTTTAGCTTGGAAAAGCTTCCTGATCGCTGATTGGTTGGTCAAGATAATTCTCACCAATGAGAGAGTAGGAAACTTTTCCGAGCTAAAAGGGCACCGCTGCGGGTCAGTGCAAATGCGCCTCATTAAAAAAAAATGAGTATAGTGGTCGCTAATCTAGTGCTCGTTGTACAATGCTATTTTATTAATGGTTTATTTGTAAGGCTTTCATCCTTGTACATTAAAATTTTCCGTTAAATACATACACTAGTGTTATGAATTGTTTTAAGCTCCTGGTATTTTCATACACATTGAAAGTTTAGTAGATTTGAGAACAAAGCCCTAAGATGGATATTGTGAGTTAAATGGCAGCACAGGATTAGAAATGAAACTACCAGAGAGATTAATCGAATGCCATATGTGGATGAGATCATGGTGAGGGGTAGATGGAGATGGTTTGGGCATGCTCTTCGTACTCCCAAGAGCTGTACTCCACAAGGCACTAGAAAAGTTTGAAGACCCAGGCCTACATGGCTGAGGACTATGAAACGCGAAGTAGGAGACGATGAATGGAGAAGTATTGAATTAAAAGCTCAAGATAGAGACGACTGGCGAAATCTAACCGAGGCCTTTTGCGTAAATAGGCGTAGGAGGAGATGATGATGAAAGTTTGACATATTTTTTTTCCATCGTATAAGAGTAAATCTATATTGTTATTTGTCGACATTCGGTCGAAAAAAATCAATTATCGAATGTCATACGTTAATTTTTTTTTTTCTAAATCAAATGTGTGAATAATAGTATATGTGCAGAATGTTAAATGATGATGATGATGATTATTATTATTATTATTATTATTATTATTATTATTATTATTATTATTAAAATGTTTATGATTTTTCTTTCATCTGATCTGTTTGGATTGTATGATAAAGTTCCTATGAATACACTTAAATTATTATTATTATTATTATTATTATTATTATTATTATTGTCGTTGTTGTTATTGTTATTATTATTATTATTATTATTATTATTATTATTATTATTGTCGTTGTTGTTGTTATTATTATTATTATTATTATTATTATTATCATTATTTTTAAAAAATTACCATTATTCTTTCATCTAATCTGGTTGAATTCTATAAAATAACTTCATATGAAAACACTTCCTATTAAAATGAAAATAAAATTGCAATATATTTTTATAATACTTCATTTGCTGCCTTCACACGAACCTTTTCTTATCACTTAAATCTAATTCATGATTAATCGTATGTTTTTTGTGGCGCTGCCGTCTAATTACGCCCTGTCATCAATGTAAGCAAAACTTTATGATCAAGAGGATGTGTCATGTGGATAAATAGCGCATTTAGTTTAAACTAGCTTTCTCTAACAAGGTAGTTTGTATGCTAAAAGGTTCATTTCAATTCGTTTGTGATTCATCCATCCAGAAGCTTAGAAGGCCGCTCATGAATAGTTGCTTGCTTGCTTTGCTTTTAGATTGGCCCCATTATAACGAAGGTGTGACGGGCCGAGAGAGGAGTGTGAACTCAAAGGCAGGATGCAATAGACTGAGTTATATTGTTGTGGAACACTCTCCTTATATACAAAACCTCAAGGCAACAGGACATGACAAGTTCACAAGACAGACAATATCACAGAGGAAAAACCAGACAGGAATTTTCATGTTCGTTTTAGTGCGAGGGAGGAGCGAAGATACAACCATAATATATACAAAAGGAATTATGTACAATTGTGTGAAACACGGTTGGTACAAAGGGGACCACGGGCTCTTGCACGAAGACAGCCCGTAAGTAGGATGATCATGTGAAAGTGTCAGATTAGATCAGGAACACAAAGGACGTACAGGATGATGATGATGATGATGGGATGACAGCAGCATGAGGACCGAGGAAGGAAGGAGTCAGAAGTTCAGTCGAGGGCGCCGCAAAGCAGACAAGGCCTCCCCAAACCCGGTTCATCTTCGGTCCTAGAGAAATTGAATTTTTCTTATTGACGGACCGAAACGGACTCATGAATAGTAGAGGAAAAGGGACAGTGACAATACCCTAGTAGGACCATGTCTTAGAGGCTGGCCTTATATAATAGAGGCAAGGGACAGTGACAATACCCTAGTAGGACAATGTCCTAGAGGCTGGCCTTATATAATAGAGGCAAGGGACAGTGACAATCCCCTAGTAGGACAATGTCTTAGAGGCTTACCTTATATAATAGAGGCAAGGGACAGTGACAATCCCCTAGTAGGACAATGTCTTAGAGGCTTACCTTGTATAGTAGAGGCAAAGGACAGTGACGTACACTAGCAGGACAATGTCTTAGAGGCTTACCTTATATAATAGAGGCAAAGGACAGTGACAATACCCTAGTAGGACAATGTCTTAGAGGTTGACTTTATATACATATGATCATCGCTCAAGCCCCCTCTCCACCCAAGCTAGGACCAGGGAGGGCCAATCAATGGCTGGTGATGACTCGGCAGGATGGTGAGGTTGCAGACACTACAAGAAACTATAGAGTTTTGAGAGGGACTCGAACCCCTGTCCGACAAACGCTAGGCAAGTACGTTTCCTTAAGGCCATCACAACACTATAGTCTTTATTTTAAAGCTAATTTTTATATCATACTTTAGGTTTTGCAAATACTAAACACAACTGTGGGGGATTTCTGGGTGGTGAGCTTAAAACCGGCTTCTCCACCCAAACTAGGACCAGGGAGGGCCAAGGAATGGCTGGTGATGACTCAGCAAGTAGACCTAGAGACTCCCCTAAACCCATCATCCTTAGCTCACAAGGATGGTAGGAGGCGTTGATTTGATATATATATAGCCATAATAAACGAAAATAGATCGTTATATTATTTTGTTTGTAGTGCCAAGGCTCAGAATCTGCAATATTGCAGCATCTGCTGCACCTGTTGCCTTGATTCGTGACTAGTCAGCGTGATTGATAATTTGCCCAATTAATTTTTCTCATTACTTCTTGGAAGTTCGAGAAAAAATATGAGGGAAAATATAAAAGACGATTTACATCATCTCTCCCCAATATAATGAAGATAGACTGGATATATATATATATATATATATATATATATATATATATATGTATATATATATATATGTGTATATATATATATATATATATATATATATATATATATATATATATATATATATATTTATATAACTGTATCTATATAGATGTATATATATATATATCTGTAAATATAAATATATATATATATATATATATAAATAAATATATATATAATATTTATATATATATGAAATATTTATATATATATATATATATATATATATATATATATATATATATATATATATATATATATGTCTTATTTATAACTGTAATCGAACAGTTTAACATGTTTTTTCAAAAAGGCCCATAAAAGAAACACAGGAAATATGAATAAATCACACTATATTTCGGTCAATAAACATCGACCCTCTTCAGGATGTAAAGTACAAGTGAGGATTACAGTGGAGAGTGACGGTTTATATATGAAAGCAAAAGGGTGTGTTCAATTGTTCTATAGTTGTTATAATTGCTGGAAGGATTAGCCAAATTTAATTACATCCAGGTGCGTGTTCTTATTGTTGAGCCGCTTGGAGGAAGTCTTGACCTCTGATGCATGTCTGGTGGTCGGTCTCCGTGGATTATCTTCTTAATGATAGGGTTGAGAAGAGTATTGTCCACTGTGTCAGCTTTCCATTGGCCCCCAGATAGGTTCATTGTGTTTGATTGATTTATGATGGCTGATTCCAGGATTTTCCTTCTGTACGGACAGGTACTCTTAAAAAGCAAAGACGACTCACTCCAGTTAATCTGGTGCCCTAAATCCCTAAGGTGAATGAAAATCCCCGAGTTTTCATACCCATATCTAACAGATCTTTTGTGTTCGGATAATCTTTGAGATAGCGAACGGCCAGTTTGCCCAACGTACACTTTTTCACAATCCCTACATGGTACTTTGTAAACGCCGGATTCTATCTCTCTTTTATTTTGATAAACATTAATAAGGGCGCTTCCGTATTAATCCCTTACGAAGATCACTTCCCCCTCGGTATTGAAAAAACAATTAAGTTAATTAAACTAAGCGTGTCAAATAACGTTTTCTCTTTCAATGGAAATTTTTACAAACAGAAATTTGGTTGTAGTATGGGCAGCCCGTTATCTCCAATTTTAGCTAACCTCTACATGGAATACTTTGAAACAGAAATTTTAACAACAATTAAACCTACGAACATGGTTTGGCAACGCTATGTTGATGACATTTTCACATATTGGGATGATAGCTGGGGAGATTTCAATATATTTTTCAATAATCTAAATTCCCTAGTCCCTAGCATAAAATTTAAAACTGAATGGGAAAAAGATGGAAAATTAGCTTTTTTGGACATACTAATTATAAGGGAATCGACGGGGTATAATTTCACTGTGTATAGAAAACCAACTTTCTCTATTTCCTACATTCATTTCTTTAGTTATCACGACATTTCTGTAAAAATTGGAGTAGCTTGCAATCTATTTCTTAGAGGTTTGAGAATCTGTTCCCCAGCCTACCTAAATAAAGAATTTGAAATCATCCGTAAACAACTCGCCCAGCTATTCTACCCGACGTATGTCATAGAAAAGGCCATCATCAAAGCCAACACGATATATTATAAAGATCATGATGTTACTAACCAAAGAGATTTTGAAAATAAGATAAAACTCCCATATATAGAAGGTATTAAAAATTTAACAAATCAT
>NC_090742.1:3112283-3114783 GCF_036898095.1 Palaemon carinicauda
GTGCCTACAGTGCTCCAGTTTCGACGATGTTAATGACACCAACGTCAGGGCGAGAGTGTTAGCCCCGATTTCCCTTTAATTAGTGTTAATTACAGTCGATTAAGGAAAGGAATAATTAACATCATGAAATTGTTTCCTCGTGTTAGTCTATGTATATAACTGAAGACGCCATTGTTGCATATATGGTTATAGAAACCTCTTCATTAAAATGATCTTCCTAATCGGGTAGTTGAATCGGTAGAACTTCAAAAGTTCAAACTTGCAGAAAGTGCTTTCATGTTGAACAGGCTGACATAAGTCACTTCTTATAGTTTATATTTCAAAGATCATTTAATGTTGTTACTGCTCTTAGAATATTTTATTTTTATTTTTCATTACTTTTTAAAAAGTTTTATTTCTTTCCTTATTTCCGTTCCTCACTGAGCTATTTTTCCCTGTTGGAGCCCTTTGGCTTATAGTATCCTGGTTTTTCAACTAGGGTTGTAGCTTAGCTAATAATAATTATAATGATTATCTCCCTTGTTGTTTATTTCTATATCTCTTTTCCTTACTGTGCTATTTTCCCTTATAACATCCTACTTTTCTAACTAGGGCTGTAGCTTAGCTAGTAATAATAATAATGATGATAATAATATATATATATATATATATATACACCAGCAACATTACTTGTACAAAAAATACTTATCAGCATTTCTTTTATGATATATTTAGAAAACATACTGTAAGCACAAAAAATACGGAGAACAAATTTTCTTTTAATAGATATTTAGAAAACAAATCTCAAAATGGGGCAGTGTCACAAAATATTTAGATATAGTATAAATTTCTTTTAATAAATATATTATAATTTTTTTTTTTTAAATTCGGGCTAAAAATAGGGCTGTGTTATAAAGCATTCAGATACAGTACACATACAAACGCACGCACACCAAGTCAAAGACAGCAGAATGGGAGAAGCTAATTAAAATGCCATTTTTAAATTGGGGCTAAAAACAGGGCTGTCTTATAAAGCATTCAGATACATTACACAAACAAACGCACGCACACCAACTGAGAGACAGCAGAATGAGGGGGGGGGGGGGGCTAATTAAAATGCCAAAATGAAAGCCAATAAAACTCTCCTTGGACACCTGCTACTTTTAATAAATATATTATAATTTTTTTCTAAATTGGGGCTAAAAACAGGGCTGTCTATTAAAGCATTCAGATACATTACACAAACAAACGCACGCACACCAACTGAGAGACAGCAGAATGAGGGGGGGGGGGGCTAAATAAAATGCCAAAATGAAAGCCAATAAAACTCTCCTTGGACACCTGCTATCTAAAAGGAAACCTCTATAGCTTTCTGAGGAGTAATTAGAAAGTGAGATTTTAATCTCATTTTTATAATTATATTTATTTGCTCCATTTTCTTTACAATGGAATTTGTTTTTTAGTGTTTGCATTACAGAGAACAATGCATTTGATTTTATCATTATAAACTTCATTATCATCATCATCATCATCATCATTAGAGGTTTTGGCTAAATTTGTGATCTTTTTCTCTAATACGATGTATTGTAAGTGAACATGATATTCTCTCTCTCTCTCTCTCTCTCTCTCTCTCTCTCTCTCTCTCTCTCTCATTCAAAGATTAACGTTCTTCAGGCATAGTTTTTATAGCACAAGAAATATGAAATGATGAAAAACATCTCTCTCTCTCTCTCTCTCTCTCTCTCTCTCTCTCTCTCTCTTGAGAGATTAACGTTCTTAAGGCATAGCTTTTATAGCACAATAAAAATAAAAGGATCAAAAAGTCTCTCTCTCTCTCTCTCTCTCTCTCTCTCTCTCTCTCTCACACACACACACACACACACAATACCTTTTAACATTAAATATTGTGATATAATTTCTCTTTGATTAATATAATTTTCTCAAACATAACCAAAACACTAATGGGAACAATTATATATATATATATATATATATATATATCAACGTAATTACGTAATTTTGAAATTGGGAAATATTTAATTAATCTGGAGAAACCTGGGGAAATAAATAATTACCGAAAAAACAACCCTAAATGGTCCCTATCCTACTGTGAAAACTCCCACTTTATTACAAACCCAATTTGGAAAAGAAAGTCGCCTAGTTTAGTTTAGGTCCCAAGCAATCAGTTTTTAGTTGCATTTCGACTTCCTCTCGCTAGATGGCAGCACGCATCAATGGCCTCTCTTGGAGATCATTATGGGGAATCCAGCGGATATCCATACAGTTGTTAAGTGTCATATTACTGTTTTTCTGGCTCATTACGTGTTACAAATTGGCCCTTTGCTGATCTCTAAAGAGCTAATAATGAACTATTCATGTTAAATTAACCTCAGTATCATAGATTTGTATCTCAGTTTTTTTATCTATATATATTATTGTGGTTAGATATGGCTTATCTGAAGGAAACGAGAAATGAAAAAAATTTGCGAAAGTGTATTCTGAAATAAGCTGTTTGTTTGGA
>NC_090742.1:3117283-3122283 GCF_036898095.1 Palaemon carinicauda
TTTTCATCAATTGACAGTTTTCATCAATTGGCAGTTTTCATTAAAAGGGAGTTTTTATTAGCAGTTTTCATGAGGAGGAAGTTTTTTTCAGTAAGGAGTTTTTATGGAATGGTAGTTTTCATCGCTATTGAGTTTTAATCAGTTTGCAGTTTTTATCAGTAGGGAGTTTTAATCAGTTGACAGTTTTTAATCAGTTGTCAGTTTTCATCCGTAGGGGGTTTTAATCAATTGGAAGTTTTCATCAGTAGGCAGTGTTAATCAGTTGGCAATTTTCATTAGTAGGCAGCATTAATAATTTGTTAGTTTTCATCAGTTGGCAGTTTTTATTAATAACGAGTTTTGATTAGTTGTCAGTTTTCATCTCTAGGCAGTATTAATAATTTTTCAGTTTTCATCCGTAGGGAGTTTTCATCTTATGGCAGTTTTTATTAGTAAGGAGTTTTGATTAGGAGACAATTTTCATCAGTATTGCTATTATTATTACCTGCTAAGCTACAATCCTAGTTGGAAAAGCAGGATGCTATAAGGCCAGGGGCCCCACCAGGGAAATTAGCCCAGTGAGGAAAGGAAACAAGGAAAAAGAAAATATTTCAAGAACAATAACATTAAAATAAATATCTTCTATATATAAACTATAAAAACATTTACAAAACAAGAGGAAGAGAAATTAGATAGAATAGGGTGCCCGAGTGTACCCTCAAGCAAGAGAACTCTAACCCAAGACAGTGGAAGACCATGGTACAGAGGCTAAGGCACTATTCAAGACTAAAGAACAATGGTTTGATTTTGGAGTGTCCTTCTCCTAGAAGGGGTGCTTACCATAGCTAAAGAGTCTCTTCTACCCTTACCAAGAGGAAAGTAGCCACTGAACAATTACAGTGTAGTAGTTAACCCCTTCGGTGAAGAAGAATTATTTGGTAATCTCAGTGTTGTCAGATGTATGAGGACAGAGGAGAATCTGTAAAGAATAGGGCAGACTATTCGGTGTACGTGTAGGTAAAGGGAAAATGAACGGGAACCAATATATTACTATCTGGCCAGTCGGAGGACCCCATAACTCTCTAGCGGTAGTATCTCCACGAGTGGCTGGTAGCTTTTGTAGCTTTTATCAGTTATGAAGGGAACTGAGATAATTATTTCATTGCAATATCTTATTTTGTCTCATATTTATTTCAAACGAATTTAAAATCTTCTTGCAATTGCTCTTGATAATGCAATAACGATAATAAACTAGAAACGTAACTCGCTCTTAAGTCTTCTTTTGTCTGGCAATATATGTCACTTGTTTGAAATATTGCTTAGAACTCTCACAATTTTCATCGAAAACTCACAGCAGTATTTTTTCATTTTTGACAACTGTAATACACTGCAAGAAGACTTTTTTTTTTAGTTATTTTATCTGTGATAAAATATTTTATTTTGATGGTTCATTACTGCTTTTGTCGTTTGTTTATTTTCTCGTTTTGTTTCCTCACTGGGATATTTTTCCCTGTTGGAGCCTTAGGGTTGTAGCTTGTCTTGTACTACTACTACTACCATTACTACTATTACTACTACTACTACTACTAATAATAATAATAATTTAGGGTTGTAGCTTGTCTTTTACTACTACTACTACTACTACTAATAATAATAATTTAGGGTTGTAGCATGTCTTGTACTACTACTACTACTACTACTACTAATAATAATAATAATAATAAAGGGTTGTAGCTTGTCTTGTACTACTACTACTACTACTACTACTACTACTACTACTACTACTACTAATAATAATAATAATGATAATAATTTAGGGTTGTAGCTTGTCTTTTACTACTACTACTACTACTACTACTAATAATAATAATAGTTTAGGGTTGTAGCATGTCTTGTACTACTACTACTACTACTACTACTACTACTACTACTAGTAATAATAATAATAATAATAATAAAGGGTTGTAGCTTGTATTGTACTACTACTACTACTACTACTACTACTAATAATAATAATAATAATAATTATTATTATTATTTAGAAAAAAGATATTTCGGTTTTAGATGTTAGAGTTGAATAGTAAGTATTTTGTACAGTATGCAGAAAATCTGGTGATACTTTATTTTTTGCTCTGGATAAGCGTTGTTCTTAAGTTGCCACTTAGTATTAAATCTTATATTTCACTTTGTAGACATGTGTATGTATAAGGCAACATTGGTCACTTATGTATAATTATATCATTGCTGCATATTGTACATATATGATTTTTTTCTTCTGATTTTAACGAAATATTTCTACTTTTCAAGAGATGCAGTTTTTTCGTCTTTGGAAAATGTACAGTTGATCTACTCAAGTGTTGTAATCAAACAGTTATCACATGTGCAAAATGTACACTTGATTTACTCAAGTGTTGCAATTGGACAGTTTTCCCATATGCAAAATGTACACTTGATCTACTCAAGTGTTGTAATCAAACAGTGTTCACATATGCAAAATGTACACTTGATTTACTCAAGTGTTGCAATTGGACAGTTTTCCCATATGCAAAATGTACACTTGATCTACTCAAGTGTTGTAATCAAACAGTGTTCACATATGCAAAATGTACACTTGATCTACTCAAGTGTTGTGATGAAACAGTTTTCACATATGCAAAATGTACACTTGATCTACTCAAGTGTTGTGATGAAACAGTTTTCACATATGCAAAATGTACACTTGATCTACTCAAGTGTTGTGATGAAACAGTTTTCACATATGCAAAATGTACACTTGATTTACTCAAGTGTTGCAATTGGACAGTTTTCCCATATGCAAAATGTACACTTAATCTACTCAAGTGTTGTAATCAAACAGTGTTCACATATGCAAAATGTACACTTGATTTACTCAAGTGTTGCAATTGGACAGTTTTCCCATATGCAAAATGTACACTTGATCTACTCAAGTGTTGTAATCAAACAGTGTTCACATATGCAAAATGTACACTTGATCTACTCAAGTGTTGTGATGAAACAGTTTTCACATATGCAAAATGTACACTTGATCTACTTAAGTGTTGTGATGAAACAGTTTTCACATATGCAAAATGTACACTTGATCTACTCAAGTGTTGTGATGAAACAGTTTTCACATATGCAAAATGTACACTTGATTTACTCAAGTGTTGCAATTGGACAGTTTTCCCATATGCAAAATGTACACTTGATCTACTCAAGTGTTGTAATCAAACAGTGTTCACATATGCAAAATGTACACTTGATTTACTCAAGTGTTGCAATTGGACAGTTTTCCCATATGCAAAATGTACACTTGATCTACTCAAGTGTTGTAATCAAACAGTGTTCACATATGCAAAATGTACACTTGATCTACTCAAGTGTTGTGATGAAACAGTTTTCACATATGCAAAATGTACACTTGATCTACTTAAGTGTTGTGATGAAACAGTTTTCACATATGCAAAATGTACACTTGATCTACTCAAGTGTTGTGATGAAACAGTTATCACAAGTTCAAAATGTTCACTTGATGTACTCAAGTGTTGTAATCAAACAGTTTTAACGTTTGCAAGAATGTATATTAAACATTATAGTTTCTCAAAAATATACACAATACACATTTGATATCATTTAAAGGTTTAAAGTCCGCTCATGAATGGCAGAGGCAAGGGACAGTGACATTGCCCTACCAAGCAGGACAATGCCCTAGAGACTTACCATATAGTATATGATCAACGCCCAAGCCCCCTCTCCACCCAAGCTAGGACCAGTGAGGGCCAGACAATGCCGTAGAGACTTACCATATATTATATGATCAGCGCCCAAGCCTCTTCTCCACCCAAGCTAGGACCAGTGAGGGCCAGACAATGCCCTAGAGACTTACCGTACATTATATAATCGGCGTCCAAGCCCCCTCTCCAGCCAAACTAGGACCAGGGAGGGCCAGACAATGCCGTAGAGATTTACCAAATACTATATGATCAACGCCCAAGCCCCCTCTCCACCCAAACTAGGACCAGGGAGGGCCAGGCAATGGCTGCTGATGACTCAACAAGATAGATTTGAGAAGATAATCTTCGTCTGTGGATTTTAACTTTCCTCATACCACTGATATCCATTGAGTCGAAAATCTCATTTAACTGTTATGGTAGGATTCCTCTAAAGGCCCTTTGAAGTGAAGCTCCAATAAGCTAATCGATAAAGTCGTAATGGAATTTTCGGGGGTGGGGCGTGGGGGTGGATATTGAGAACGAATGATTGTGTTAATCAGAGCATAGAATAAATCCTTCTGTGTTATAGCTATTCGATTACGATCAATACTGATTTTGGATGATCGCTTTTATTTTGAAATCGTAAAGAAAATTTGTTAGTCTTAAGTCTTCTCTCGCTGTCCAGTTTGCTTATTTTATGTTGTAGTTTGATGTGACAGTTCTGGGAATGGTAATTGAAGTGTATTTTTTATATGAGTGATGGACATAAAATAAATAATTTTTTGTATATATATATACTGTATATATATATATATATATATATATATACACATACATATATATCATCATCATCATCATCTCCTACGCTTATTGACGCAAAAGGCCTCGGTTAGATTTCGCCAGTCGTCTCTATCTTGAGATTTTAATGCAATACTTCTCCATTCATATATATATATATATATATATATATATATATATATATATATATATATATATGTTTTAAATGCAATGACGTAGGTTTTA
This sequence comes from Palaemon carinicauda, assembly GCF_036898095.1. Classification (NCBI taxonomy): domain Eukaryota; kingdom Metazoa; phylum Arthropoda; class Malacostraca; order Decapoda; family Palaemonidae; genus Palaemon; species Palaemon carinicauda. The sequence goes on from NC_090742.1 coordinate 3,121,999, forward strand.
CATAGATAGATAAATTGGGTTTCTGATCGTGTTATTCTTGAAATATTTTTATCATTTAAAGGTTTAAAGGTCACTCACGAATGGCAGAAGCAAGGAACAGGACAATGAAACTGACCCTATATACTATAAATATGATCAGCACCCACGGCCCCTCTACATCAAGATAGGACCAGGGAGAGCCAGGCAATGGCTGCTGACTTAGCAGATAGATCTAATGGCTCCCCAAACTCCCATCCATAGCCCACAAGGATAGTGAGATTACAGACACTAATAGAAACTATATCG
>NC_090742.1:3127283-3132283 GCF_036898095.1 Palaemon carinicauda
ATTTTGGCTATTGGTATTTTTAGTTTGGTTCAATAATGTATGTCTCTTATATAATAGTGAGCAAGTTTTGCATATATATATATATATATATATATATATATATATATATACATATATTTATATATATACTGTATATGTATATATATTGATTTATATATTATATATATATATACATATATTTATATATATATGTATATATATTGATATATATATTATATATATGTATATATATATATATATATATATATATATATATATATATATATATGAGGAGTGCAACAGGGTAAATAGCCCAGTCAGGAAAGGAAATAAGGGAATCAATAAACTGCAAGAGAAGTAAATAACAATTAAAATAAAATGTTTTAAGAATAGTTTCAATATTGAAATAAATCTTTCATAAATAAACTTTAGAAACTTTAAAAAAAAAAAAAACAAGAGGAAGAGGAATAAGATAGAACAATGTGCTCACGTGTACCCTCAAGCAAGAGAAATCTATCCCAAGACATTGGAAGACCATGGTACAGAGGCTATGGCACTACCAAAGACTAGAGAACAATGGTTTGATTATGAAGTGTCCTCCTAGAAGAGCTGCTTACCAAAGCTAAAGAGTCTCTTCTACCCTTACCAAGAGGGAAACAGATAGAATGCCCGAGTGTACCCTCAAGCAAGAGAACTCTACCCCAAGATAGTGGAAGACAGATGCTATGGCACTACCCCAGACTAGAGATCAATGGTTTGATTTTGGAGTATCCTCATAGAAGAGCTGCTTACCATAGCTAAAAAGTCTCTTCTACCCTTACCAATAGGAAAACAGATAGAATAGTGTACCTGAGTGTCCCCTTAAGTAAGAGAACTGGAAGACAGATGCTATGGCACTACCCAAGATTAGAGAACAATGGTTTGATTTTGGAGTATCCTTCTTCTAGAAGAGCCGCTTCCCATAGCTAAAGAGTCTGCCATTTGTTAACCTTCTCAGCCTCACGGATTAAATATCCCATTTAATTTGGCCGGAAATAAACTCATATCTTCCAGGCTGTGAAGACATGAAGAGGAATTATGAGTCTCAAATCACGGTTATTTACAACGGGAAACTACGTGTATCCGCTCCACAAATCACTGGTTATTGTTGAGTTTGTTAAAAGAGGAGATTGTTTAAGAGCGATTGTAGAACTCAATTTTGATTTGCGTAGCTTAAAGTTTAGATTGTTTTAAATAGCTTTCGTGTTCCGATTGTTAAGATTATATATATGTATATATATATATATTATATATATATATATATATATATATATATATATATATATATATATATATATATATATATATATATATATATATAGATAAAATATTCGGTCACGCAAAGCGTCATTGGCAGACGTAGAGCTACTCTTTCTCGGGGGAGGGAGTAGTAATACCATGGTGAGAGGGGTACCGCCGAGAGGTACACTCCGAAACCACAATCACCAACAAATTGCCGAAACTACTGTGTTGTAGTTAGGAAAGGAGGAGGCGGTGGGAAGGGTTGAATCTCTGTGCATATATCTACCAAAATATTTAGCCGTTATTTCTGACGGGTCGCGTACACAAGTTAATATAATTGTTATTGATAACTCTTAACGCTGTCTGGATTTACTCTCGATTATTTATTTGTTGCTGATTTTGTTTGTGTGTGTGTGTGTGTGTGTGTGTGTGTGTGTGTGTGTGTGTGTGTGCGCGCGCGCGCCTGGAGAGAGGGTATTCACAAATGTTTGTTTTGATGAATAGGTTTTTTTTTTTTTTTCGATAACTAATTCCTTTGATTTTTATACGTCAGTATTTATAAATTAAATTAGAGTGTTACTATGTTGTCTACCAATTGACCAGACCATGCTAATTAATTATTGATTAATTACATAGTTTCGTGGTGTTTAGATAATCATTCTGACTTTTTCTTTCTCTAACAATAATCGTGTTATGCGATTTTAATATACTACTTGGAAATTTATTTTAGCCCATTTATTACATTTAATACTTTTTATTCCCATGCATAAAAATACATTATTGCAATGTTTATGATTATATTTTTCACGCTCAGAAATTTCTAAAATTAAATATATTTGCCTCAGTGGAATAATGCAAATGTTTCGGACCTTAAATTCATAGTTGTATTTCGGGATGCATTATGGTACCATTTATTTAAATGTATTCGTGAATAAATTACCATAAATTCTGGTAATTGTTTAAACCGGATTCTTCGCATAAAACGCTCAAAGATGGAATTTATTTTTAATTTACTGAATGTCCTCTGTTTAATTATACTTATAAGGAAAGTTTAATATAAGAAAAGTCTGGTAGATGTAGATGGTTATATCGTAAATAGCTAATATAAAGAATATGGTTATATCGTAAATGACTAATAGATAGAATATGGTTATGTCGTAAATAACTAATATAAAGAATATGGTTGTATCGTAAATAACTAATAGATAGAAGATGGTTATATCGTAAATAACTAATAGATAGAAAATGGATATATCGTAAATAACTAATAGATAGAAGATGGTTATATCGTAAATAACTAATAGATAGAAGATGGTTATATCGTAAATAACTAATATGAAGAGGTTGTATATATTGTAAATAACTAATAGAAAGAAAATGGATATATCGTAAATAACTAATAGATAGAAGGTGGTTATTCCGTAAATAATTAATAGATAGAAGATGGTTATATCGTGAATAACTAATGGGAAGAGGTATATATTGTAAATAACTAGTAGATAGAAGATGGTTATATCGTAAATAACTAATATGAAGAGGTTGTATATATTGTAAATAACTAATAGAAAGAAAATGGATATATCGTAAATAACTAATAGATAGAAGGTGGTTATTCCGTAAATAATTAATAGATAGAAGATGGTTATATCGTGAATAACTAATGGGAAGAGGTATATATTGTAAATAACTAATAGAAAGAAGATGGTTATATCGTAAATAACTAATATGAAGAGGTTGTATATATTGTAAATAACTAATAGAAAGAAGATGGTTATATCGTAAATAACTAATATGAAGAGGTTGTATATATTGTAAATAACTAGTAGATAGAAGATGGTTATATCGTAAATAACTAATATGAAGAGGTTGTATATATTGTAAATAACTAGTAGATAGAAGATGGTTATATCGTAAATAACTAATATGAAGAGGTTGTATATATTGTAAATAACTAGTAGATAGAAGATGGTTATATCGTAAATAACTAATATGAAGAGGTTGTATATATTGTAAATAACTAATAGAAAGAAGATGGTTATATCGTGCTTCCAGAATGTAGTGATATTAATATTCCGGTACACTTCACGGGAAGCTAAATGGACTTCAGTGTATCGGAAATAATGAAGCCAACTGTACTTGGGTTAGGTTAGGTTAGGTGAGGGGTGGGCAGGCTGGGTTAGGTTAGGTTAGGTGAGGGGTGGGCAGGCTAGGTTAGGTTAGGTTATGTTAGGTGAGGGGTGGGCAGGGTAGGTTAGGTTAGGTTAGGTTAGGTGAGGGGTGGTCAGGCTAGGTTAGGTTAGGTTAGGTGAGGGGTGGGCAGGCTAGGTTAGGTAGGTTAGGTTAGGTGAGGGGTGGGCAGGCTGGGTTGGGTTAGGTTAGGTTAGGTTATGGTATGGTAAGATAGGGAAAATGGTATATCTAAAGTCTTTTCCATACTGAGAAAGTTTTGTGTCTTACCGTAGACTACACACTGGTTTGCCAAGAGGAAGTACCTTATAGATTCTAACCCATGTTCTTCCCAGATATTATATAGTCGGAGATAATGTATTATAGACTCTTTGGTCTTTAGGTTGCTGTGGCCTGATTGGTAACGTCTCTGCCTGGTGTTTGCCGGTCGGGGGTTCGAGTCCTGCTCAGACTCGTTAGTGCCATTAGTATCTGCAACCTTAACATCCTTGTGAGCTAAGGTTTGGGGGGTTTGAGAGAGCATATAGGTCTATCTGCTGAGTCATCAGCAGCCACTGCCTGGCCCTTCCTGGTCCTAGCTTGGGTGGAGAGGGGGCTTGGGCGCTGATCATATAATATATGGGCAGTGTCTAGGGCTTTGTCCTGATTGCTAGGGCAGTGTCACTGTCACTTGCCTCTGCCATTCATGAGCGACCTTTAAACCTTTAACACTTGCTATAAAAAAATCTTTATATCCTCTTTATGAAAAAAACACCTCCATTCACCTTTACCTCTATTTTGGTTTGTAGTGTATGTTTTTTTCCTTGTTTGTTTGCGTACATGCTTAGTGGCAGGTGGTTTGTGTAGTCAATGTCTGTGTCACATCTATTTTCCACCCACCGGTTCTAGTGAAGATCTCGAAAGAATTCGATTTATAACAAACACACGCATTCACATTTTATGCGTTTTGTGTGTGTGTGAATGTGTGTGTGTGTCTCCTGCGTGTGTCCCAGCTTTCTCCCACCCACAGGATCCTGCAAGGATCTGTAAAGAATGTTCGAAGGATATGATTATGTCCACACCTTCCTTTGGGGTCAGGTACTTCCAAAAGTATAATTACAGATAGAAGTTTGCGTCCAAAAATGGATTTTGAGTTAAATGTTAGTATGGTGAATAGGATATAGTCCTTTTTTGTATGACAGTAAGTAACATATACCTTTTATAGTTAAGAATTGTTTGTTCTTTGACAAGTCCCGTATGGTTGGCACCTGTCACCTGGCTAATAATGTCCGGTCAGGTTATTATATAGTTGACCTGCACGTATGAATTCCGTAGAAATATTTGGTAACTGAAGTATGTTACTCAAGTGCCATATGTGGATGAGATCATGGTGAGGGATAGATGGAGATGGTCTGGGCATGTTCTTCGCTCTCCCCAAGAGAGATTAGTTCACCAAACTTTAAACTGGGCTCCACAAGGCACTAGAAGAGTTGGAAGACACAAGCCTACATAGCTGAGGGCTATGAAGCGCGAAGTAGGAGATGATGAATGGAGAAGTATTGATTTAAAAGCTC
>NC_090742.1:3142283-3147283 GCF_036898095.1 Palaemon carinicauda
GTTGAAAAAGCAGGAAATGCTATAAGACGAGGGGCCCCAACAGGGAAAATAGCCCAGTAAGGAATGAAGTAACAGAATTAAATTAAATATTTCCTATATAAACTATAAAAACTTAACATAACAAGAGGAAGAGAAATAAGATAGAATAGTGTCCCCAAGTGTACCCTCAAGCTTTAGCTTATGCTCATGATAAAGATTTTCTTCAAGCTTTAAAATACTATTACTGTTATTTCTAAATAATAATAATAAAAAAAAATCCATTTTGTTATGACCAATTGAAATAACGCTAAAAGTATTTTGAAAGTTATACACAATCCTTCTCCACTATCCCCAACTGTTCTATGCATTACAAAATTCATGTAGAGGATAAAGAACATAGGTGACAACACATTCCCTTGTAGTACTCCACTCTTCACTGGGAATTCATTGATAGGACTCCACTAACATTAACTTGGCACTCTTTTTGCTCATGAACAGAATGAATCAAATTTACATATTCAAATTTGAACAGCTTATGACACATGAATATCACAACACCCTTTTAATTCCTTCGGTTTTATCTCCTGCCTGTCTGTCTGTGTGTCTGTCTGTATGTATGTATGTATGTTTGTCTGTCTGTCTATCTGTCTGTCTGTATGTATGTCTGTCTGTGTGTCTGTCTGTCACGCTTAACTCTTTGTCTCAAGTCCTAATCTGTTAAAAGAAACCGGTAATTTTAATAGAAAATTCTCCGTAAAGATATACTGTTCTGAGCTGTATTTCAGTAAAATATAGGCGACCGTAATTTTATCCTACTTTGTTATTATATTTTACGGGCTGGTGACCGTAATATCACCCCTTCACGTTAATATATCAGTTATTAAAATGGTAAAAATCCTTGAATAAATGTTGCCAGGGATTTACCGTTTTTTGATGCAAATTTTTTACACTACACTATGCAAATCATTTCAGCCAGTTGGTTAAAAGGGAGACCACCACACACACGTACGTATAAAGGGAGATCAACCATATGCTCCTTATAAACGCTGATATTTGTATGTGCTGAAGCGATGGGTTATGATTCAGTAAATATTATACACATTTCTGAAATGAGGTGAAACTTTAGAACTATATAACTTCTTATTCCACGTCCAGACTTCAGCCATGAAGCCCTATTAGGTGATAGAACATTTAGTTATGGGCCATGATTCAGTAGATATTATACATATTTCTGAAATGAGCTGGAACTTTGAACCATAGAACTTCTTATTTCACGCCCAGACTTCAGCCATGAAGCCCTATTAGGTGATAGAAATTTTAGTTATGGGCCATGATTCAGTAGATATTATATACATTTCTGAAATGAAGTGGAACTTTTGATAGAACTTTTAGTGACCATGACCTTAACCTCAACCTGACCATAACCTCAACCTTGACCTTAACCTTGTCCTTCGTCATTGAATCAACAGCGCATAATTACGGGAGAAAACTTTACCAAAATGTAATGAAATAAAAAATTGTCAGTCATTGGTAATGGACACGAAATTACTCTCTCTCTCTCTCTCTCTCTCTCTCTCTCTCTCTCTCTCTCTCTATATGTATGTATATATATATATTTATATTTATGTGTGTTAATGTGCATGAGTGTTGTAATTCAAGAGGTATTAGTTTGTTGAGTGTAGTTGGAAAAGTGTATGGTAGAGTATTGATTAATAGGATTAAGGATAAAACAGAGAATGCAATCTTGGAAGTACAGGGTGGTTTTAGAAGAGGTAGGGGTTGTATGAATCAGATTTTTACAGTTAGGCAGATATGTGAGAAATATTTAGCAAAAGGTAAGGAGGTGTATGTTGCGTTTATGGATCTGGAGAAAGCATATGATAGAGTTGATAGGGAAGCAATGTGGAATGTGATGAGGTTATATGGAGTTGGTGGAAGGTTGTTGCAAGCAGTGAAAAGTTTATACAAAGGTAGTAAAGCATGTGTTAGAATAGGAAATGAAGTGAGTGATTGGTTTCCGGTGAGAGTGGGGCTGAGACAGGGATGTGGGATGTCGCCGTGGTTGTTTAACTTGTATGTTGATGGAGTGGTGAGAGAGGTGAATGCTCGAGTGCTTGGACGAGGATTAAAACTGGTAGGCGAGAATGACCATGAATGGGAGGTAAATCAGTTGTTGTTTGCGGATGATACTGTACTGGTAGCAGACACAGAAGAGAAGCTTGACCGACTAGTGACAGAATTTGGAAGGGTGTGTGAGAGAAGGAAGTTGAGAGTTAATGTGGGTAAGAGTAAGGTTATGAGATGTACGAGAAGGGAAGGTGGTGCAAGGTTGAATGTCATGTTGAATGGAGAGTTACTTGAGGAGGTGGATCAGTTTAAGTACTTGGGGTCTATTGTTGCAGCAAATGGTGGAGTGGAAGCAGATGTACGTCAGAGAGTGAATGAAGGTTGCAAAGTGTTGGGGGCAGTTAAGGGAGTAGTAAAAAATAGAGGGTTGGGCATGAATGTAAAGAGAGTTCTATATGAGAAAGTGATTGTACCAACTGTGATGTATGGATCGGAGTCGTGGGGAATGAAAGTGATGGAGAGACAGAAATTGAATGTGTTTGAGATGAAGTGTCTAAGGAGTATGGCTGGTGTATCTCGAGTAGATAGGGTTAGGAACGAAGTGGTGAGGGAGAGAACGGGTGTAAGAAATGAGTTAGCGGCTAGAGTGGATATGAATGTGTTGAGGTGGTTTGGCCATGTTGAGAGAATGGAAAATGGTTGTCTGCTAAAGAAGGTGATGAATGCAAGAGTTGATGGGAGAAGTACAAGAGGAAGGCCAAGGTTTGGGTGGATGGATGGTGTGAAGAAAGCTTTGGGTGATAGGAGGATAGATGTGAGAGAGGCAAGAGAGCGTGCTAGAAATAGGAATGAATGGCGAGCGATTGTGACGCAGTTCCAGTAGGCCCTGCTGCTTCCTCCGGTGCCTTAGATGACCGCGGAGGTAGCAGCAGTAGGGGAGTCAGCATTATGAAGCTTCATCTGTGGTGGAAATGTGGGAGGTTGGGCTGTGGCACCCTAGCAGTACCAGCTGAACTCGGTTGAGTCCCTGATTAGGCTGAAGGAACATAGAGAGTAGAGGTCCCCTTTTTGTTTTGTTTCATTGTTGGTGTCGGCTACCCCCCAAAATTGGGGGAAGTGCCTTGGTATATAGATAGAATATATATATATATATATATATATATATATTTATATATATATATATATATATATATATCTTTCCTGTCGCTCTCAGTGGCATTTCCATACGTATAAGTATTCGGCCTCTCCCCTTCCTTTTGGTAGAGGGAGAGGGAGTAGTTATACCCTTATGAGCGAGGTTACCCCTAGAGGAAAGTGTAAGGTGATAGGGTTGAATCTATGTAAGCATATCCATCTAAATATTAAGCCATCATTTCTGACGGGTCGCGTACAATAGTGTATATACTGTATACATATACTGTATTTTCTGTATTCAGTTAATGCATTATGGTTCCGTTGTCAAACTAATGACTAAATCTGCGTGTTTGCAGACGAGACTGCACTTGCACGAAGCTCATCTTCCGCGGGCTGTTAATAAGTGGGTCTTCGGCACTCCCCGTTAAATAGAGGTGGGTTACGGGGTGGGCGTGGGGTGGGTGCGGGAGTGAGGTTTCCTCCCACGCCCATCTTCCTCCCGTAATCACATTTCGGCTTCCTGTGATAACGTTTTATTTCCTTCGTGTGGATCTTTGTACTTAAGGGAGACCTTTGCTCTTCTTGTTATTTCCTTCACTTAATTTTCACTTTCTAATTATTTTTTATTTGTTTATTTTTTATTTGTGGGGTTGAGTTGTTTCTCTTTGTTTGTTATATTTCAATGTGTAATATTATTGATTTTTTAAATTTTTTTTTTAATTCTTGTGTTTTTCGATATAGTTGTTCAAAGTTTTAACTTTTTATTATTTTGCTTTATATATATATATATATATATACATATATATACTGTATATATATATATATAGTGTTTATATATACATATGTATATATATATAAATATATATATATATATATGTGTGTGTGTGTGTGTGTGTGTGTGTGTTTATCAAAAAGGCCCATAAAAGAAACACAGGAAATATAAATAAATCACTATATTTCGTCCAATAATCATTGGCTCTCTTCAGGGCCAGTGTTTATTGGTCGAAATATAGTAATTTGTTTATATTTCCTGTGTTTCTTTTATGGGCCCTTTTGAAAACAAAAATAAGTTAAACTGTTCGATTACAGTTATAAGTAAGACATATATATATATATATATATATGTATGTATTTATATATATATATATATATATATATACATCCATATATATATGTATTATATACATACACACACACACACACACACATATATATATATATATATATAACCATCATATTCTATTAAGTGCTTCAACATTCAACATTGAACATTTCAACATAACCACATTAAAGGCTACTGAGAGTTTGAGATCTCATTTTCATGCTATTTATCTCTCCTTTGTTCTCTAAATGCATTCAATCAATTTTCCTCTCAAACGTTTATTCGAATTTTTCATTTTCTCTTTTCAAGTGTTTTCACGTGAACGAAAATACGATTTTTTACGATTATTTTAATTTTCCAATTAAAGTTTTCGTAATCGATTTTCTCCATTTTTCACTTTTCCTATTTCTTTTTTTTTTATCTTATCTATTCACCCTCTTTATCCGTTATTCTCTCCCTTGCCAATCTTCTAAATATGCATTATTTAGCACATTTATCCATGGTTCTCATTATCCGACAGTTTCAATAATCTCTTCATCCCCCGGATGTTATTTTTCACAGCGGAGGAATGAGTGGGCGAGAGTTAATGTGTGTGTGTGTGTGCGTGTGTTTTGCAATAATCAGAAATTACCACTTTTCTGTATATTATGCGTGAGTATGTACATTTAACATCTCCCAGAAGAGAAATGGCTTATTTTTCCTTCGCTTTAGAGACGAA
>NC_090742.1:3149783-3152283 GCF_036898095.1 Palaemon carinicauda
CTCTCTCTCTCTCTCTCTCTCTCTCTCTCTCTCTCTCTCTCACCTATTATCCCTAACTGTAGAAGCGAATTATAGATGTCAATCATTTTGGACGTATAACAATATTCCCTCTCTTCTGTCATGCCATGAACTCCAATGCAGTCTCCCAAAATTAATTAATGTTAAGAACCGTGTGTCCGGTGACACCTGTTGAATCCAGGTAAGGTTTAAGTGTACTTTGCATGGATTGTTGAGCAGCGGACTGGCAGTGCTTAACTGTTGTTTATATTATAGTTTTACCTTTTTACTTTGATTACAATGTTAGTTTATTTGATTTGATTTCTTGTTTTAATGGAGCTTTGGTTATTTTTGCAAGATTAATCTATGATTTAGGCCGATAGAATTTTTGAATCTAGGAGTTTAAAGTTTTTATTTTTTATGTCAATATTAGTTTTTTTTTTAATGGAAATCAGGTTAATCTAACATTTAGGCTGCTGGAAACTGTTTTTTATTTTGATTACAATATTAGTTTATTTGATTTGATTTCTTGTTTTAATGGAGCTTTGGTTATTTTTGCAAGATTAATCTATGATTTGGGCTGCTGGGATTTTATAATGTAAGAGATAATTTTTTTTTTATTTTTACAATATTAGTTTAATTGATTGTACTGCTTGTTTTAATAGAGATCAGCTTTGGTTATTTTTGCAAGATTAATCTATGATTTAGGCTGGTGGAATTTTTTTATCTTGGTATTTAAAGTTTTTTATTTTGATTATAATATTAGTTTATTTAATTTGAGTTTTAGTTTTAATGGACATTAACTTTGTTTATTATTGCAAGGTTTATCTATGATTTAGGCTGATGGAATTTTTGAAAATAGGAGTTGAAACTGTTTTTTATTTTGATTACAATATTAGTTTAATTAGTTTGTCTTTTTTTTTAATGGAGGTCAGCTTAGGTTATTTTTGCAAGAGTAATATATGATTTAGGCTGATGGAATTTTTAAATCTAGTAGTTGAAAGATTTGGATTTTGATTACAATATTAGTTTATTTAATTTAATCTCTCGTCTAAATGGAGGTTGACTTTGGCTATTCTCGCAAATTTATTCCAAGATTCAAGTTACTTGAATTTTTTAATCTAGAAGTTAAAAGATAACTTACGTGTCTCAGGTCATAAGAGAATATTGTAAATAGATTTAAGGTAATTGTTCATAAGGGAATATTGTAAATAGATTCATCGTAATTGTTCATAAGAGAATATTGTAAATATATTCATCGTAATTGTTCATAAGTGAATATTGTAAATATATTTAAGGTAATTGTTCATAAGATAATATTGTGAATAGATTTATCGTAATTGTTCATAAGAGAATATTGTAAACAGATTTAAGGTAATTAATTTTATGCATTTTTTCGCTTATGAATAATTTTTCGACCAAAATTTCATGTAATTATTCCATTTGATGTTTTTAGATTCATTATAATCTAAAAGGTAAGTGATAACACGTATTATTTTGTGATCAGGTTTTGTAACCCCCATGTTTTATCAAGTAGTTGTTTCGATAAACGTAGAATTTCATAATTCTATATTGATTTGAGGATAATTTAATATTTGGAGGTCAGTAAATGGCCTAATTATCGTAAGAAATGGCGGGTAACATATTTGCTACCTTGATGTATTAGTAATCTCTAAGTGACTATCCATCGTTTGTTTTAAGCGTTTAGAAGCTTGAAATAAATCACCTTACGTTGGTGTATGTGTACAGATGCTTATAATACAAGCAAGCATTGTAATACGATGTATTAAATACATTGATGTTTTAGGGTTGTGGTGGCCGATGTGGGTAACGTCCCTGACTGGTGAAAGCCTGACTGGGGTTTGAGTCCCGTTCAAACTTGTTAGTTCCTTTGGTTGCTGTAATCTCACTATCTTTGTGAGCTAAGGATTGGGGAGTTTGGAGGATCCTATAGGTCTATCGACTGGGGTTCGAATCCCGCTCAAACTCGTTAGTTTCTTTGGTCGCTGCAACCTCACCATCTTTGTGAGCTAAGGATGGTGGGGGGGGGGGGGGAGTGTTTGAGGGAGCCTATAGGTCTATCTACTGAGTCATCAGCAGCCATTGCCTGGCCCTCCTTGGTCCTAGCTTGGGTGGAGAAGGGGTCATGGGCGCTGATCTTATGCATATATGGACAGTCTCTAAGGTACTGTCCTGCTTTCTAGGGCAATGTCACCGTCCCTTGCCTCTGTCATTCATGAGCGGCCTTTTAAACCTTTAATGCCACTTCCTTTATAAGCATGATGCCGCTTTATAGAAAGTATTATATCTCAAACACGACTGCTGCGTCTAACTGGCGTATACGCACGCATAAACCGTTCTCATAGAGGCACATAATTAGAATTCCTTATATGTAATTTGAAGCTAGGATGATCACAAGTGTAAAAATCACGTAGAATTCCTGTAGAGGGTTATAACAGAATCCTGCTTTGAGTAACCCTCTCTCTCTTTTTTTTTTTTTTTT
>NC_090742.1:3156812-3166812 GCF_036898095.1 Palaemon carinicauda
GAATAATGAAACTTGCAAGGATTAACTGTTGTGTAAAAAGCTAGAAATGATTAAATTTTGTAAGGTCAAGGTCAAAGGACAAGCCAAATGTCCAATTCACGTAATCAGCCATAAGTTTAGACATCGTTGTCACAGAGACTTCAAACGTGGTTCATATTTGAGTGTATGAAATCCACGCCAATTCATACATGTTAGGGTCAGAGGTCAAGGTCACATTCAAGCAAAATGTCCTATTCACGTAATCACCCATAAGTTTGGACATTGTTGTCCACACAGACTTCAAACGTGGTTCATATTTGAGTGTATGAAAATCTACGCCAATTCATACATCTTTAGGTTAAAGGGCAAGGTCAAGGTCTAGCAAAAAATAAGTTGCCGCGGCGGAGGTCTGCGCTCTACTGAGTGCCACTCTTGTTGCTAATGCAGTGATTTTGTTAAAACATCAGGATGAACTTTATTCAATCCTTCTTCCCCCCTCCCCTTCATCTAAAAGAAAACAACTTAAAATTCGTCGGCGGAGGTATGCGCTCTACTGAGTGCCCCTCTAGTTGGTAATGCAATGAGTATGTACAAACTTCAGGATGAACTTTATTCAAACATTTATTTTTCCTTCACCTTTGATAAAAAAGAAAACAACCATATGATCTCATCTTTTTCATTTATTAAAGAGATATAACTATTATAATAAAATCACATTTCATTATATAAAAAAAAAACCATAATTTGTTCTATAAAGATTTCGTTTTAATTCGAAAAATAATTTCCCCCCAAAAAAATCATTGGCGTTTCATTATATATATATATATATATATATATATATATATATATATATATATATGTGTGTGTGTGTGTATATATATATATATAATATATATATATATATATATATATATATATATATATATGTGTGTGTATATATATATATATATATATATATATATATATATATATATATATTTAGAATAATGAATCAGAAAGTACATAAAACTGAATTAAATCGAACGAATTATTTCTCCATAGGAATCATCAGAAAAGTTTTTAAGAAGTTTAATAGATATAGTATAAATATATATTTATCTTAGATTTTTATCTGATAATTTTTTAATCTTTTATTTTTACTTTATGTGTTGTAATTTAAATTTAAATTTATTGCATATTTTTATATATTAATTCATTTTTATCTTATATTAACTATGTATTTATTTTTTTTTATCGAATAGATATAATATTCAATATATTTTTGTCTACCAAATTTAATCAGACAAGGTCTGCAAGTGCTTGACTCATTTGGCTGATAAATCTCCTCTTATTTATAATAAAAATTTTTATATATGACAAATGGTAAAAAAAATATTGGTCACCCAAAATAATCTAAAAAATTTTTGAGTTATTGAACTGGCGTTTAGTAAATTATTTTATTTTCTTAGCCTTTTATACACTCAATCTAATATTGCGTGAAAATTGAATCAGATTATTCATTAAATAGAGCCTCCCAATCTGGTAAATACTTAACAAACTAGAGCGGCAGCTTATTTCTCGACCTTTTGCTCTACCTTGACCTTGACCTTTGACCTAAGCATGCATTAATTGGAGTGGATTTTCATATGTTCAAATATGAACCAAGTTTGGAGTCTGTGTGACAACGATGTCTAAACTTATGGCTGATTACGTGAATTGGACATTTTGCTTGACCTTTGATCTTGACCTTCCAAAATTTAATTATTTCCAGCTTTTTACATAACAGTTAATCCCTGCAAGTTTCATTACTCTACGATTAAAATTGTGGTCTGGAAGCTGTTCACAAACAAACACACACACACACAAACAGGAGTTAACATAACCTCCTTCCAACTTCGTTGGCGGAGGTAAAAAGCGTCAGACCATTTTAAAATGTAATAAATGTATTCCAGAAAAACATTTAGTGAGACCATCATCAAAAACAAACTACCATCTGAGAAAGAGCACCAAAACTGAATAGGTTAATTGAAATGAAAAGCGAAGAAGCAGTTGGGGTCTTTATGCAAAGGTGCGCCTGAAGATGCTTAGTCATGGAAAGATCTGAAAAGTCGATCCGGATCCAAATACTCTATGCAAACAGTTCTACTTGTGTGACTAACTAACTAACTCACTCTCTCTCTCTCTCTCTCTCTCTCTCTCTCTCTCTCTCTAAATGTTTAAACTAAATCGCTCTACCAAAAAGCAAATGGGGTCTCCTCGGATGGACTAAAACGTCTTTGACACATACAAAATCCTTATGACTCTCTCTCTCTCTCTCTCTCTCTCTCTCTCTCTCTCTCTCTCTCTCTCTTCCAGGGGATGTAAAGAGTAAGGCGGTAAACGAGTTCTAGAATAAGTTAGACAAAATCATAAGAACTCTCTAAATGCTTAAACTAAATCTCTCTACCAAAGAGCAAATGGAGTCTCCGCGGATGGACTGAAACGTCTTGAGACATCCAAAATCCATGTAAATCCCTGTAACTCTCTCTCTCTCTCTGTCTCTCTCTCTCTCTCTCTCTCTGTCTCTTTCTCTCTCTCTCTCTGTCTCTGTCTCTCTCTCTCTCTCTCTTCGAGCAGATGTAAACAGTAACACGATAAATGAGTTCAAGAATAAGTAAGTGAAGATCATTCAAAATTCCTAAAGGAGTAACAAATGTTGACCACCAATAATCTATTCACGCTAAGCACAAATCAGTCCAGAGGTAACGGATACAAACTGGAATTGAAAAGATACAACTCCCCCCAGTGTTGCAATTTCTTTACATACAAAATAGCAAATACTTGGAATAGACTTCCAGCGGATGTAGTAAACAGTAATTCGACATACGAGTTCAAGAATAAGTTAAAGATCATAAGAAAACTCTAAATGCTTAAACTAAATCGCTCTACTGAAGAGCAAATGGGGCCTCCGCGGATGGACTGAAACGTCTATGAGACATTCAAAATCCTTGTAACACTCTCTCTCTCTCTCTCTCTCTCTCTCTCTCTCTCTCTCTCCTCTCTCTCTCTCTCTCTCTCTCTCTCTCTCATTCGAGACATTAGTCTTTTTCTTCCCTTACTCCCTATTATTATTATTAGTTTTATTATTAGCGGTAAGTCCAATTGCTCTAACAGCTTAAATAGCATAATTTTTTTTTTCTCTCTCTCTCTCTCTCTCTCTCTCTCTCTCTCTCTCTCTCTGTCGGACCTTCATTGCATTCCATTTAGGACTCTCTTTAACGAACTATTTGTTCACTGGCAAGTCCCATTATCCTCTAATTCGGTCCTACTAACTGCTCAACAGGATGTAGTTTGCACAGAGAAAATTAAAACTTCTGTGTAAAAATTAACCTTTTTTTTCGTACTGCCCAGCAAGTCCTTTTGAATTTTTTCCTTATTTGGAAATTAAAGAAGAAAGTGATGTCTGGGTAACTCTCCGAGAGGCTCATTTTACCCCCCCCCCCCACCCACCCACCCCTTTTAACTCGAGTTTCCTCAGTGTGGGAATTTCTTTCTTGTAAATTCGAGTTGAAGAAAAATGTTCTCTCACGGCTGGACGTTTCAAGTTTCTTAAGTGTTGAGGACGACTTTCTCCTGAAGAATTAAAAAGAGGGGGCGGGGGGGGGGGAGGGGAGGGGTCGTCTGAGAGGGGTAGTGGACCTGCTACCATGCTCCCCCCCTTCTCCCGTTCTATCAATCCCGATCCTTTTAACATCATCATCATCATCTCCTCCTACGCCTATTGACGCAAAGCGCCTCGGTTAGATTTCGCCCGTCGTCTCTATCTTGAGTTTTTAATTTAATACTTCTCCAATTATCATCTCCTACTTCGCGCTTCCTAGTCTTCAGCCATGTAGGCTTGGGTCTTCCATCTCTTCTTTCCCGTTTCGTCTATCCCCCATCCCTTCAACATGGAAGAGTTAATGGGAGTGACAGGAAAGGGACGTATATCCGTGATTTCCTATCCCTTCTTTAACTATGCCATCCTTGGAGGATTAGGTATTGTTCCTCCAAGATCTCTTCCTTGGAGGAATAGGTATTTTTCCTCCAAGATCTCTTTCTTGGAGGAATAGGTATTGTTCTTCCAAGATCTTTTCCTTGGAGGAATAGGTATTTTTCCTCCAAGATCTCTTCCTTGGAGGAATAGGTATTGTTCTTCCAAGATCTTTTCCTTGGAGGAATAGGTATTTTTCCTCCAAGATCTCCTCCTTAGAAGAATAGGTATTTTCCTCCAAGATCTCTTCCTTGGAGGAATAGGTATTGTTCTTCCAAGATCTTTTCCTTGGAGGAATAGGTATTTTTCCTCCAAGATCTCCTCCTTAGAAGAATAGGTATTTTCCTCCAAGATCTCTTCCTTGGAGGAATAGGTATTGTTCTTCCAAGATCTTTTCCTTGGAGGAATAGGTATTTTTTCCTCCAAGATCTCCTCCTTAGAAGAATAGGTATTTTCCTCCAAGATCTCTTCCTTGGAGGAATAGGTATTGTTCTTCCAAGATCTTTTCCTTGGAGGAATAGGTATTTTTCCTCCAAGATCTCCTCCTTAGAAGAATAGGTATTTTCCTCCAAGATCTCTTCCTTGGAGGAATAGGTATTGTTCTTCCAAGATCTTTTCCTTGGAGGAATAGGTATTTTTCCTCCAAGATCTCCTCCTTAGAAGAATAGGTATTTTCCTCCAAGATCACTTCCATGGAGGAATAGGTATTTTTCTCCCAAAATCTCATCCTTGGAGGAATAGGTATTATTTCTCAAGATCTCATCCTTCGAGGAATAGGTATTTTTCCTCTGGGATCCCTTCCTTAAAAGAATAGTCCTTTTTCCTCCAAAGATCTATTTTCTTCCAAATTTTATTCTTTAAAGGAATAGGGTTTTCTTCCTCCAAGATCTCTTCCTCGGAGGAATAAATATTTTCTCTTCAATATCTCTCCTTTTTGTAGGAAGGAATAGGCATTATTTCTCTCAAGATCTATTTTTCTTCCAAGATCCCTTTCTTGGAGGAATACGTATTTTTCCTCAACACATCTTCTTTGGAGGAATTTTTAATTTTCCTCCTAAGATCTATTTTTCCTCCAAGATCTCTTCCTTGGAGGAATAAGTATTTTTCCTCAAGATCTCTTTCTTGTAGGAATAAAAATTTTCCCTCCAAGATATCTTTTTTGAAGAAAGGAATAGACATTTTTTTTCCTCCTAAGATCTATTTTTCCTCCAAGATGTCTTCCTTGGAGGAATAAATATTTTCCCTCCAAGATCTCTATTTTACTTCCAAGATCCCTTTCTTCGAGGAATAGTTATTCCCCACCCCCAAGATCCCTCCCTTCCCCCATCCTTCTACCCCCATCCTTCTACCCCCACCTCAATCATCTGTCACATTCAGGTGTGGACCATATCTAACAAGGCTGTCATTTAGCTACTAAAGGACGATGTTTCTCGTTAGGAAAAGGAAAAGAAAAAGGAAATCAGACGAGGTTAGGGTCAGAAGAAATGAGTGATTATTAACATGTCCTTCTGGGGGTTTTACTTGTTTTTGTTGAATTAATTTTTGTGATAAGCTTTTTTTAATTTTCTGTGCAATTAAGGATTTCTAATCTCTCTCTCTCTCTCTCTCTCTCTCTCTCTCTCTCTCTCTCTCTCTCTCTCTCGCATTAGCTTTCCGGCGCAAAATGTCGTTGTTTTATACGCTTATTTATCTTCTGTGTGCATTTATGGATTCATAATCTCTCTCTCTCTCTCTCTCTCTCTCTCTCTCTCTCTCTCTCTCCTCTCTCTCTCTCTCTCTCTCTCTCTCGTATTCCAAAACATGATATAAAAGAAACTTTCTGTTTCATCTTGTATCTAATTCCGAATATTTTGTAATGCGTTTTTTTTTTATCTTCTGTGCGCATTTAAAGATTTCTAATCTCTCTCTCTCTCTCTCTCTCTCTCTCTCCTCTCTCTCTCTCTCTCTCTCTCTCTCTCTCTCTCGTACTTTATTTTATCAAGAAAATATTCGTTTATATATCTTGGTAGTACAGAAGTTTACCAATCGATATTCTCTCTCTCTCTCTCTCTCTCTCTCTCTCTCTCTCTCTCTCCCTCTCTCTCTCTCTCTCTCTCTCTCTCTCTCTCCCTCTCTCTCTCTCTCTCTCTCCTCTCTCTCTCTCTCTCTCTCTCTCTCTCTCTCTCTCTCTCTCTCTCATATCAGTATTCCAGAAATATGATATAAAGGAAACTTTCTTCTTCATCTTGGATCTGATTGGGATTGGATTAAACAGTTATTACCATTTGGTTATGTAATAGATTCAAGAATGAAAATGAATAATTGCCTTAAATCAATTTTTTTATGTGAAATGTTTTTTAAAGTTGTGTGAAAGCGTGATTTAATTAATCGGTTTACTTTGGTAAGTGGTACTTATTTGTATATAATTTATATTGTTATTCATTTGTTGAAGATTAATTACTCAGGTTTTTCAGTTATCTATATCACAAAATCATTAATTTTATTTTCTTGTGACGGGCCGAGAGAAGGGTTGTGACTCAAAGACAGGATGAAAGCAACTGAGTGAGTTTATTATAGAACACTCTCCTTTATATACAAAAGCTCAATGCAACAGGAAATTTCATGTTAAAAATCGACACCGTTACCGGTGAGACAAACAGACATGTTATTTCAGGTTCTTTTTAGTGCGAGGGAAGAGCGAAGATACAAGCATAATATATACACAAAATGAAATGTCGTTACTATATACGATCGTGTGACACACGGTTGGTACATTCTCTTTCCTAAATCATCATCATCTCCTCCTACGCCTATTGACGTAAAGGGCCTCGGTTAGATATCCCCAGTTTTCTTTATCTTGAGCTTTTGATTAATACATATCCACTCATGTCCGACTTCACGCTTTGTAATTCTCATCCATGTAGGCTTGGGCCTTCCGACTTTTCTAGTGCCTTATGGAACCCAGTTAAAAGTTTTCAAGTGTTTGTGTGTGGTCTAGATTGTATACATATTCACTTGTCTGTTTGTTTGTGAACAACTTCCTGGCCACAACAATTTTACTCATATAGTGAACATTTCAGAGAATAATTGTTATGTTGAGACGTGAAAGTGATTCAAATATGAAAATCCTAGGTCAAAGGTCAAAGTCAACCAAAGGTCGACCGAATTAACCCTAACTTTAACCCTTAGTTCGCACGTGGTTGTCACACTAGACTTCAAATACGCCTACGGTCTAAATTGATTCTGGGAAAGGCAAGGAAAGGTTTCGAGAATAAGCTGCTGTGGCGGAGGTCTGCACTCTTAGAGGGCTTTTAGTTTGATCATATTTCCACACGAACTGGTTGCATCCAGACTTCAAATACGCCTACGGTCTAAATTGATTCTGGGAAAGGCAAGCTGGTTTCGAGAAATAAGTTGTCGTGGCGGAGGTCTGCATTCAGAGTGCATTTCTATTTTTAAATTTCCTTGCGAATTAATTGCATCCGTTCTCATTGGTCCTCTTGTGTATGTAAACATGTATATATGCGTTTTAGCCCTCACCCCTTATGATATACGTATTGAAGTGTTTATGACGTCATTTCATTTTTTTCCTGACTTGGATCTGATCACTTTTGTCTTCTCTTCTCATTTTTCTCAATTTAGAAAAGTCAAATTTAGGATTATTTTACGACCCAGTGAACAATGGATTTTACGTTACCTTTTTTACTACGTGATATTTTTTTTTCCTTTTTTGCGTTACTGTTTAATGTCTCAGTGGAAATTAATACATCGAACGTTGCTGTTTTAACTTGAGGTACAAAGACAGAGAGAGAGAGAGAGAGAGAGAGAGAGAGAGAGAGAGAGAGAGAGAGAGAGAGAGAGAGAGAGAGAGAGAGTTACAATGTGTTACAAGGATTTTGGAGGTCTCAAAGACTTTTTAGTCCATCCATGAAGACTCGACTTGCTCTTTGGTAGAGCGATTTAGATTAAGCATTTAAGAGTTCTCATGATCTTGTCTAACTCATTCTTGAACTCGTTTACCGTGTTATTGTTTACTACATTAGCTGGAAGTCTATTCCAAGTATTTGTTATTTTGTATGTAAAGAAATTGCCACATTAAGAGAGAGAGAGAGAGAGAGAGAGAGAGAGAGAGAGAGAGAGAGAGAGAGAGAGAGAGAGAGAGAGAGAGAGAGAGAGAGAGAGATTGTGGAAATCCTTTGAAGAGTTCTTTTGAAAGATGAGAAATGCTTTTGTGGATTCTTGACAACGGAATAATTAAGTTCACGTTTTCATTTATCAGTTTAATGATGATGTTTTGTCTTCATTTTACATTGTTTTTTTTTTTTATTATTTTTTGCAGGGAATAGAAAAATATATGGGAAAACTGTTATATATGTTGGACATCTGACTGTCTGAGAGTGCATCAAGATGCTGGTGGCGGTAGCTATAATTATTATTATTATTAGAATTAATAAAATTATTATTAAGATTATTAAAATCATTATTAATAGAATTATTATTATTATTATTATTATTATTACTATTATTATTATTGTTATTATTATTATTATTATTATTTTTATTATTATTTTCATGAAATAACTAGTTTAGTGGTATCCCCCTTTCCAAATATATAAAAGAATTATTATTATTATTATTATTATTATTATTATTATTACTATTATTATTATTAAATGTCTTTCCAACGTCCCTTTTTTATTAGTGGAATGGGGAGTCTATAAGGGGAGAAAATTCTACCAATATGATTTAGAAATATACATATATTTATTCCAGCCAATTTGACGCAGCATCTGTAGTTTGGCATTGAAGTAAACCTACCTTCGAAAGCCTGGCAATAGTCTATTAATTCAGCCAACCGTAACACTATACTGAGAAAGTAATGGTCAGTGAGAGTATGTTGACTAATTAATTTTAATTGTAATTATATAAATGGTTCTAGCACGTTTTTTACCCTGGGGGCATTTCACTAAGCGAAACTTCAAACTTCAAACTTCATTCGTGACATTAAAGAAAGTTCATACCATTGATTATATGATGGTCATATAAAGGCCTGAAGTTTTATTCACTTACCTAAAGAGTTTTGGTGGCCGGTGTGGTAACGTCCCTGACTTGTAAACGCCAGACTGAGGTTCGAATCCCGCTCAAACTCGTTAGTTTCTTTGGTCGCTGCAAGCTCACCATCCTTGTGAACCTGATATGGGGTTTGGGGGAGCCTATAGATCTATCTGCTGAGTCATTATCAGCCATTGGCTGGCCCTCCTTGGTCCTAGCTTGGGTGGCGATGGGCTTGGGCGCTGAGCGTACGTAGATATAGTCAGTCTATAGGGCATTGTCCTACCTTTAGTGTGCCCTTTGTGAGTGGGTCTATGTTTGTGTATCGCTGATTATTATTATTACAACAACAACAACAACAACAACAACAACTACTACTACTACTACTACTACTACTACTACTACTACTACTACTACTACTACTAGCTATGCTACAATTCTAGTTGGATAAGAAAGATGCTATAACATCAAGGGCTCCAACAAGGAAAAATAGCTCATTCAGGAAAGGAAATTGAAAAATAAATTATATTGTTAGTAATAAATAAAGAATATAGATTATCTTGAAACCAGTAAAAAAATTAGATTAGATATATCATATATAAACGGTGAGGAGAGAGTCACGTCAATCTGTTCAACATTTATATTAAAAAAAAGAAAAAAAAAATCGCTGCAAGTTTGAACTTCTGAAGTGAACGCTTGAGTATGTGGTGATTAACCATTTCACCCCCAAAGGACGTACCGGTACGTTCTTGCAAAACACTGTTAATTACATATTTTTAAATTTTTTTGATAATTTTACGAGAAACTTCAGGCATTTTCCAAAAGAATGAGACCAACCTGACCTTTCTAGGACAAAAATTAAGCTTGTTAGAGCAATTTTAAAAAATTATTTAGCAAAATGTGCTCGAAATTTAACTTATGGTGGGGGTAAAAGGGTTAATTTGAATGTACAAAACAGTGAACCTCATCAGCTATATACCTAGGGCGAAAACACTCATT
>NC_090742.1:3179312-3184312 GCF_036898095.1 Palaemon carinicauda
TGATATGGGATTCAATAAACATTTCGGAAACTTATTTCTAGCTTGTAATATATAGTTTTTCCCTCATAATTTCAACATTGTAAACATAAAACATTTTTTCGTTTATCAGAAAATAACAATTAATATTTTGCTCTAGGTTTTAATTAAATCTTTAATTTTTCTATTATATGTTTTCAACTGAAATTTTATTAAAATCTACTTGATTACTCTAAGAGTTTTCGTTTTTTTTTTTTTTTCAGAAAATGATTAATATTTTGTTCTAGGTTATAATTAAATCATGAATTTTTCTATTAAATGTTTTCAACTGAAATTTGATTAAAATCTACTTGATTACTCTAAGAGTTTTCATTTTTTTCAGAAAATAATTAATATTTTGTTCTAGGTTATAATTAAATCATGAATTATTCTATTATGTATTTTCCACTGAAATTTTATTAAAATCAACTTGATTACATTAAGAGTTTTCGTTTTTTCAGAAAATAATTAATATTTTGCTCTAGGTTTTAAATAAATCTTTAATTTTTGTATTATGTATTTTTAACAGAAATTTTATTAAAATCTACTTGATTACACTAAAAGTTTCCGTTTTTTTTCAGAAAAGGATTAATATTTAGTTCTAGGTTTTGATTAAATCATTAATTTTTGTATTATGTATTTTCAACTGATATTTTATTAAAATCTACTTGATTAAATTAAGAGTATAACGAAAGAGTAGAATTTTTTTTTTTTCTAATTATTAAACTTTCAAAGAATTTTCATTGAAGTAATTGTGTTTTTATTTCATTAAGTCACGTTTAACTGTTTATTTTGCTTTTGTATTTTATTGAGTTTTTCTGTAATTGTTTGGGTTTGAAGTTTGAATAATCATTACATGAACAAGACAGTCATCTATAAAGTTACTATTATTATTGTTATTATTATTATTATTATTATTATTATTATTATTATTATTATTATTACTACGATTATTATTATTATGATTATTATTATTATGATTATCATTATTATTATTATTATTATTATTATTATTATTATTATTATTATTAGCCAAGCTACAACCCTAGTTGGAAAAGCAAGATGCTTTAAGCCCTAGGTCTCCAACAGGGAAAAATAGCCGAGTGAGGAAAGCAAATAAGGAAATAAATAAATGATGTGAAAAAATGACGATAAATCATTCTAGAAACAGTAAAAACTTCAATGCAGATATGTCATATATAAACTATAACTTATCGTATAAATGAGGGATTGGAAATAAGAGAATAGATATAAGGTAATGTGGTCAAACTAATCTTCATGTGCTTATTCATTTTAATTTTAACTGTTTCCATTCAATAATGTCCATTTTAAGCTCTTTAATGTTTATTTCATACACCACAATAATTTTTCTTCATTCATTCCATTCTTCCCCCTTGCTCTCTTAAAATGTTTTATTTTTATTGTTTATTACTGCCCATGTAGTTATTTATTTTCTTATTTCCTTTCCTCACTGGACTATTTCCTCTGTTGGAGCACTTGGGCTCATAGCATCTTGCTTTTCTAACTTGGCTTGTAGCTTGGCTCGTAGTAGTGATAATAATAATAATAATAATAATAATAATAATAATAATAATAATAATAATATCAAATCTTTTCTATATATTTATATTGCAACTGATCAGCTTTCCCTCGTTTGTATGTAGCCACTGAATGGTCTCGCAGACCCCAACACTGGATGAAATAGCCCAAAATCATGAATCTAATTACAAAATACTATAGTTTTGTATAACTGCGATTCATTCTGCCTTCATTTTAATCAGTTTATGTGAAATATATGTATACATTAGTTCCCCTTAGTATTAACATATCCCGTTTTCTGTGCGTTTTTAATTACAGAAAACTAGAATTAGTAATGGTTGACCATGTTATTTTTTTAGGTCATTTGGCTGCATTGAATGCATTGGTAATACGGATATCGAGGTTATTGATATAAGGAATTATTATTAACTTAACCTTTCTTCATAACCACTAATAATTTCGGAGCCTTTGGATATCAGCGGTTAGTTCCTCCCTTGTGGATTAAATAATTGATAACGAATCTAAATCCCCCCCCTAACCTAATCTACGAGCCGTGTCCTTACCTACTTACTTAAGGGGGGGGGGGGGGGCTGAACCCGACCCCTTTTGCGACCCCCCTTCCACTGCCGTATTCTAAGTTAGCCGTAATCATACGTACAGGTGGCCGCTATCATACATACACCCCATAATTTCATAGAATATCTCTTGAAGTAATATTTTTATCAAAGAAAAGATCCTTAGGAAATTTTGAGCTCCATTATACAGCAACTCTCGTAATTAAATAGAATTTAGTAATTTTTTTTTTCTGAATAGGGGATAGATGGACATAATTCCATGAGTGGGAGAAAGATAGATAGAATTCCATTGGTTGGAGGAAGATAGACAAGATTCCATTAATATGAGATATACATAATTCTATGAGTAAGAGAAAAGCTAGGCAAAATTCTATGAATAGAAGAAATACCACATTTTATTAATAGGAGGAAGATAGACAAAATTCCATGAATAGAAGATAGACAAAAAGTAAGGGAAAGACACAAAATTCCAAGAGTGAGAAAAAGACACATAATTCCAAGAGTGAGAAAAAGACAGACATAATTCCAAGAGTAAGAGAAAGACAGACAATTCCAAGCGCAAGAGAAAGACAGACATAATTCCAAGAGTAAGAGAAAGACAGACAAAATTCCAAGAGTCATAGAAAGAGACATAATTCTAAGAGTCATAGAAAGACAGACATAATTCCAAGAGTAAGAGAAAGCCAGACATAATTCCAAGAGTAAGAGAAAGACGGACAAAATTCCAAGAGTCATAGAAAGACAGACATAATTCTAAGAGTCATAGAAAGACAGACACATAATTCTAAGAGTAAGAGAAAGACAGACATAATTTCAAGAGTGAGAAAAAGACATACATAATTCCAAGAGTAATAGAAAGACACACAAAATTCCAAGAGTAAGAGAAAGACAGACATAATTCCAAGAGTAATAGAAAGACAGACAAAATTCCAAGAGTAAGAGAAAAACAGAAAAAATTCCAAGAGTAAGAGAAAGACAGACATAATTCTAAGAATAATAGAAAGACAGACATGATTCTAAGAGTTTGAGAAAGACAGACATAATTCCAAGAGTAAGAGAAAGACAGACAATTCCAAGCGCAAGAGAAAGACAGACATAATTCCAAGAGTAAGAGAAAGCCAGACATAATTCCAAGAGTAAGAGAAAGAGACATAATTCCAAGAGTAAGAGAAAGACAGACATAATTCTAAGAGTAATAGAAAGACAGACATAATTCCAAGAGTAAGAGAAAGAGACATAATTCCAAGAGTAAGAGAAAGACAGACATAATTCTAAGAGTAATAGAAAGACAGACATAATTCCAAGAGTAAGAGAAAGACAGACAAAATTCCAAGAGTCATAGAAAGACAGACATAATTCCAAGAAAAGAGAAAGAGACATAATTCCACGATTGAGAAAAAGACCGACATAATTCCAAGAATAAGAGAAAGAGACATAATTTCACGATTGAGAAAAAGACCGACATAATTCCAAGAATAAGAGAAAGAGACATAATTCCACGATTGAGAAAAAGACCGACATAATTCCAAGAATAAGAGAAAGAGACATAATTCCACGATTGAGAAAAAGACCGACATAATTCCAAGAATAAGAGAAAGAGACATAATTCCACGATTGAGAAAAAGACCGACATAATTCCAAGAATAAGAGAAAGAGACATAATTCCACGATTGAGAAAAAGACCGACATAATTCCAAGAGTAATAGAAAGACAGAGAAAATTCCAAGAGTAAGAGAAAGACAGACATAATTCTAAGAGTAATAGAAAGACAGACATAATTCTAAGAGTAATAGAAAGACAGACAAAATTCCAAGAGTAAGAGAAAGACAGACATAATTCCAAGAGTGAGAAAAAGACATACATAGTTCCAAGAGTAATAGAAAAACAGACAAAATTCCAAGAGCAAGAGAAAGACATAATTCACAGAGTAAGAGAAAGACAGACATAATTCAACGAATATGAAAATCCAACTCAAACTAAAAGGGAAAGACATCAGGCAACAATTTTATGATTTATTAAAGACAGGGAAGACATGAAACAAAAAAACGGAATGATTTAGTAAAGCATTCGTGTACCCACTGTGCCTTCCAGGTCTCTTGTGATTTACGAGGCTGAGCTCTCCTAATTCCAACCTTAAATTAAGATCCCATTTCAACTCTGGCGCATTTAAGCCGAAACTCTATTTTTAGAATGATTGAATTCCAGGCTGTGATTATGTTGGGAGAATGGTCTCGTCATTGAACTTTTACTTTTATTTATATTTAGATTTATGACAAGGAAACAATCTCCAATAGATGTAGTAGATTTGAGAACAAAGTCCTCAGAAGGATATTGGGATGTGGTAACGTTCCTGACTGGTGAACGCCAGGCTGGGGGTTGAGTCCCGCTCAAACTTCTTAGTTTCTTTGGTCGCTGCAACCTCACCATCCTTGCTAGCTAAGGATGGTGGATTTGAGGGAGCCTATAGGTCTATATGCTGAGTCATCAACAGCCATTGCCAGGCCCTCATTGGTCCTAGCTTGGGTGGAGAGAGGTTACTTGGGTGCTGTTCATTGGTATATATGGTCAGTCTCTAGAGCGTTGTCCTGCTTGATAGTGTAATGTCACTGTCCCGTGCCTCTGCAATTCATGAGTGGCTTTTAAACCTTTAAAGAGGATTATAAATGAAACTACTGTATAAGAGAGATTACTCAAGTGCCTTATGTGGATGAGTTCATGAGTAGTGGTAGATAGAGATGGATTGGGCATACTCTTCGCACTCCCCAAGAGAGATTAGTTCACCAAACGTTCAGCTGGAGTCCAAAAAGCACTGAAAGAGTTGGAAGACCCAGGCCTATATGGGTGAGGACTATGAAGCGCGAATTAGATGAT
>NC_090742.1:3186812-3194312 GCF_036898095.1 Palaemon carinicauda
ACGAACTGAAACCAGACACCTATACCTTTACTTTTACCTTATATAGGGATAAATTTATTTTTTATCAAAGATACAAGTTAATTCATGAAAATAGGTTTTCTTAGAAGTAAAGGTCAGTAATAAATACCAAGTGTGTTATTTTTTATTATAATATTTTTTTTTTTTTCATATACATGGTTTTACAAGTGTATGACTACGACTCACAATGACACCCGTAAAAATCTGGCCAGTCTGAAGTCAAATTTGATATCAAAAGTTTGATTCGTCTTTTCTGAAATGTTTGTCTTTATTTTCTCCGTCGAATCCTAACACCAATTTACCTCCATTTCAAAAGAAGGGGGAAGTAACAACAGTGGCTTCGAGGTCATTTGATGTTAGGATGATAGAGAAATGAAAAAAAAAAGTATGCAAACAGCAATAAGACTGATGCTTACTGTCAACAAGTCGAATGCTGGGGGTGGGGAAAAAAAAGACTTCAAACCGGCATCATCTATTTCCAAAAAAGCAGTATGTATCCTTCATAGGCATTATACGCATTTCAAAATATAACAAATTGGCTCTCCAGCCCTAAAAAGTACTTTTTTTTTAATAATTTTTTCCTCTCAGTCTGAGTTTATTTACTTTTTTTGATTCAAAAGGCTTCTGAATTTAATATATACATATATAAATACATACTTATATTTACACATGTATGTATATACATATATATTAACAATTCAAGCAGGATTTATTATATAGTAATGTGTTAGTTTTGCTGGAGGTCCAATAAATTCCTCTTTTTTCGAGTCAACTTTGGAGAGGAACCATAATAAGACTTCACTCTGTATAAAATATAGGCAGTAATGAATATACTTCTTCAGTATATTATATAATTAAAGAGTCCTTCAGAACCCAGTATTTTTCCAACTTCAAAAACAATATACATACATATTGACTGTTCTTTTAAAGATATTTATATATATATATACTATGAAATATACAACATACCCTATATGAAAAAAAGTCAAATAGATCTCTCATGTTACTTCTTAACTAGCATTGAAAATCTGAAGCATAGATGCCTACAATCATAAGTAACTGTTATGAAGCAATTCGTGATGACTCACGCTAACGAAAAGCGCAATAGTATCAAATGAACTTGAAGAATTAGATAACAAGAATATACATACCTACATCCTTACTTGAGGCTCGCTTCACACGAGCGGATTGATACCGCGCGGTTTTGTCCGCGCGGATTAAAGATCAGTGAGGCCATTTGCACGCTGCCCGCACGGAAAAATTTCCGAACGGCAGGGATTTACAAGTCGCGTCCACTGCTAACCTGAGCGGTTCCAGTGAAGCGTTCATTTGTTAATTTTAGAGTGACAATTACACAAAAGTGTTTAATGCCACAGGTTCTTGCACAAAATCAATGCGGCCATTTGCACGCTGCCCGCGCGGAAAAATTTCCGTGTGGCATTGATTTACTAGTTACGTCCTCTGTTAACCTGGGCATTTCCAGTGAAGTGTTTGTTCGTTCGTTTTAGAGCGACAATGGCACGAAATGTGTTTAATGCCACAGGCTCTTGCACAAGATCAATGTGGCCATTTGCAAGCTGCCCGCTTGGAAACATTTCTGAGCGGCAGGGATTTATTAGTCGCGTCCACTGCTAACCTGGGCGGTTCCAGTGTAGCGTTCGTTCGTTCGTTTTAAAGGGACAATTACACAAAAGAGTGTAATACTGCAGGCTCTTGCACAATGGCAGCCCGTAAGTGGGAGCCAGTGAAGCGGCTTATAGAAACTACAGGGCCGCTTGGAGAAAATCCACTCGTGTGAAGACATGCCTCCTAACGAGCGGAAATATTTCCGTACGGAAAAAATCCGCTCGTGTGTGAGAGTGATGTGCCTGTATATATGTACATGCATTCCAGAATACAAACCCACATACACGGACGCACACTACTGTTTTGCTTACGGTTTTGCTCGCTAACGCAAAAACTTTTCCTTAAAGAGAAAACTAACTTCAACGGCAGCTTTTGCAAAAAGACTACAAGTATTGGAAGTCATATCAAGGATCTCTAAGGGAGGAAAGGTGTTAGCGATTTCTTTGAAGGGGAGCCATCTATCGGCTACAGCTGGAAACTCCGCCTATCGTTGTAATCGACTTACCACTTCCACTAAGAAAATCTAAAGAAGAAGACCCCAAACTCTTAGGGGGTTAAAAAGTTTCTCACAAGCAAAAAAGTAGTTTTGTCAACATTTACCGACATAACAGCTAATATAATTTTTTTCTGAGCAGCCAAAAAGCCTGTACAGTACAAAAATCTAGCGCAAAAAAATTGGCGCTTATCCAAAAAACTTATATATATTTTTTCCAAACCGCTTTCTTTTTTCAAACAGTTGAAATGATAATTGCATATCTCAACAAATACAGTTTTTTTTTTTTTCCAAATTCATCGCAGCGTTGATAAAAAAAAAAAGTCTCTCTTGACCTTTCGGTAGTAAGTGTAAAATTATTACATTATACATTATATTACATTACAAACCCTGGCGGAGCAGATCAGCGTCTATGCACGCGTGAATAAATGTATAAATCGTGCTGAATGGTCCCCGGCATGCAGGTAAATGCATAATGCTTTTATGTTTTTGTGTGTATGATACATGCTCACCTAATGTATTTGAATGTATGTGACTGTTGTATCAACATGTTGCAACGAAGGTAAAGTGTATATGTAGGCTGCACACACACATACACACACACACACATATATATATATATATAATATATAATATACATATATATATATATATATATATATATATATATATATATATATATATATATATATATATACACACACACATACATACATACTTACATACATGCATACGTATACACACGCAATTTCACTGTTGAAAGTAGTCCCTTCGTCGAAATGTTAAACTCAACGTTCTCTATAGTAAATATTGATATTTTTTTTCAGATTTTCGGTTTTTTCCTTTGCTCAAATTAGTAGCTTTTCTAAACTACTTTACTTGACATGATGGAGGAAATGAAAACGTTGTTCAGCCACTTTTGTATTTCTTGAAGACATTTATGATTCATTTTATGTGATTTTTGAGAAAACATTTATGATTAGTTTAATGTGATTTTTAGTTTTTTTTAGTTTGATTCTTAAGCGGTTCTTATGCCAATGCCTTATTAGGAGAAATGGTAGATTATATTGATAGTTAAATATTTTTATGCAATGTTTTGTTACTTCTAAAATCTCAAGGCTTTTAATTAATCCATTTCGTATTATAGAATAGAAGTGTTTTCTAGCGTTCCATTGAATTAACGATATTATTATTATTATTATTATTATTATTATTATTGTTGTTGTTGTTGTTAAAAGCCAAGCTACAACCCAGGTTGGAAAAGCTTATTACTACGAGCCAAGGGTTCCAAGAGGGAAAATAGCCCAGTGAGGAAAGTGAATATGAGAATACTAAACAACTAAGGATTCTGTTTATAATAGTGACGTATACCCAATTTTGATTTATTTTCTTACGAAATTGTTCGTTTATCTAAAGACTTTTAAAGGCAAGCATCTGATTGAGTTACATCACCACGCATGCGCAGTTCATGTTTTTTTAACGTTTACATTGATGTACTTGATGTCTGGCCTAAGTCCTTGCTCGAGGTATAACACCACGCATGCGCAGTTCATGTTATCTTTTAACGTGTAAATTGGTGTACTTAATGTCTGTCTTAAGTCCTTGCTCGAGGTATAACACCACGCATGCGCAGTTCATGTTATCTTTTAACGTGTAAATTGGTGTACTTAATGTCTGTCTTAAGTCCTTGCTCGAGGTATAACACCACGCATGCGCAGTTCATGTTATCTTTTAACGTGTAAATTGGTGTACTTAATGTCTGTCTTAAGTCCTTGCTCGAGGTATAACACCACGCATGCGCAGTTCATGTTATCTTTTAACGTGTAAATTTGTGTACTTAATGTCTGTCTTAAGTACTTGCTCGAGGTATAACACCACGCATGCGCAGTTAATGTTATCTTTTAACGTGTAAATTGGTGTACTTAATGTCTGTCTTAAGTCCTTGCTCGAGGTATAACACCACGCATGCGCAGTTAATGTTATCTTTTAACGTGTAAATTGGTGTACTTAATGTCTGTCTTAAGTCCTTGCTCGAGGTATAACACCACGCATGCGCAATTCATGTTGTTTTTTAACGTGTAAATTGGTGTACTTAATGTCTGGCCTAAGTCCTTGCTCGAGGTATAACACCACGCATGCGCAGTTCATGTTATCTTTTAACGTGTAAATTGGTGTACTTAATGTCTGTCTTAAGTCCTTGCTCGAGGTATAACACCACGCATGCGCAGTTCATGTTATCTTTTAACGTGTAAATTGGTGTACTTAATGTCTGTCTTAAGTCCTTGCTCGAGGTATAACACCACGCATGCGCAGTTCATGTTGTTTTTTAACGTGTAAATTGGTGTACTTAATGTCTGTCTTAAGTCCTTGCTCGAGGTATAACACCACGCATGCGCAGTTCATGTTATCTTTTAACGTGTAAATTGGTGTACTTAATGTCTGTCTTAAGTCCTTGCTCGAGGTATAACACCACGCATGCGCAGTTCATGTTATCTTTTAACGTGTAAATTGGTGTACTTAATGTCTGTCTTAAGTCCTTGCTCGAGGTATAACACCACGCATGCGCAGTTCATGTTATCTTTTAACGTGTAAATTGGTGTACTTAATGTCTGTCTTAAGTCCTTGCTCGAGGTATAACACCACGCATGCGCAGTTCATGTTATCTTTTAACGTGTAAATTGGTGTACTTAATGTCTGTCTTAAGTCCTTGCTCGAGGTATAACACCACGCATGCGCAGTTCATGTTATCTTTTAACGTGTAAATTGGTGTACTTAATGTCTGTCTTAAGTCCTTGCTCGAGGTATAACACCACGCATGCGCAGTTCATGTTATCTTTTAACGTGTAAATTGGTGTACTTAATGTCTGTCTTAAGTCCTTGCTCGAGGTATAACACCACGCATGCGCAGTTCATGTTGTTTTTTAACGTGTAAATTGGTGTACTTAATGTCTGTCTTAAGTCCTTGCTCGAGGTATAACACCACGCATGCGCAGTTCATGTTATCTTTTAACGTGTAAATTGGTGTACTTAATGTCTGTCTTAAGTCCTTGCTCGAGGTATAACACCACGCATGCGCAGTTCATGTTCTTTTACGTGTACATTGGTGTACTTAATGTCTGTCTTAAGTACTTGCTCGAGGTATAACACCACGCATGCGCAGTTCATGCTTTTTTTTACGTGTACATTGATGTACTTACTGTCTTTCCTAAGTACTTATATTCATTATCAAAATCTAGAGGTTTGTCCATACCCCTTATTTATTGTATATTTGTATTTTCATTTAACATTATCTTAGTTTTACTCATTTTCATTATCAACCGGAAGGAAAAAATTCGGCCAAAATTATCTATAATTTTTTCTTGATTGAAAGGAACTAGGAACGTGACTTGGGAACTTCGTTGTTGGATGTTGAATATGTAAAATTGTATATGGTTTTGAACGTGTGAAACATCCCATTAATCTTAAACTTTTGATCAGTTTCATACAGATCTCTCTCTCTCTCTCTCTCTCTCTCTCTCTCTCTCTCTCTCTCTCTCTCTCTCTCTCTCTCTCTCTAAAATATTATCTTTTAAACCGCAATCTAGAATTTAACAGTACCACAACAAGTTTTTTTCTGACGAAAGATGATTCTCTCTCTCTCTCTCTCTCTCTCCTCTCTCTCTCTCTCTCTCTCTCTCTCTCTCTCTCTCTCTCTCTCTCTCTCTCATATTATCCCTTAAACCGTAACCTCGAATTCAACAGTATACCTCATGTGTTTTTTTATTTTTTGACGCAAGATGATTCTCTCTCTCTCTCTCTCTCTCTCTCTCTCTCTCTCTCTCTCTCTCTCTCTCTCTCTCTCTCTACATCCGACGAAGGAAAGATTTGTCGATTTCCCAAGGCGTCAGTCAATGCTAATCGTAAAAATCCCGTGACCTGACAAGGCAAATATCATTTTGATGGTCCTCCATTACGATTAATGTCTTGGAAGTCATCTGGCTTGAATATATGAAGATGGGAGAAGTTGATTTTTGTATGTATGTGTGGGTGTATGTATATACACATACGTATGTGCAAGTGTATGCAAAATTACATGAAGTTTACATATAATTATTATTATTATTATTATTATTATCATCATCATTATTATTATTATTATTAGTTGCTAAGCTGCAACCCTAGTTGGAAAAGCAGGCTGCTATAAGCCCAAGGGCTCCAGCAGGGAAAATAGCCCAGTGAGGAAAGGAAGTAAGGAAAAACTACAAGAGAACAATAATGATATTAAGATAAATCTTTTATATATAGATTATGGAAGAGAACGTTAATATGGGATCTTTGTAATTTTGTTTTGTTATTGTGAAATTTGCCGATTGAACCATACCCCTTTCTCTCTCTCTCTCTCTCTCTCTCTCTCTCTCTCTCTCTCTCTCTCTCTCTCTCTCTCTCTCTCTCTCTAAGAACAGCATCAGCGGGTTGAAAGAGGAACCACTTTGTTCTTGTTCAAGCAAGAACTCCCAACTGCTTATAAATGGCTTTGCCTACAGTGGATATAAATCGAATTATATTTTGTGGAATCATATTCAGCTTAATAGAACACCATTGTACCATGAAACCGATATTTCATGTCAGGAATGGAATTAAAATACAGTACTTCGGATCTATAGTCAATTCTTTTTAGTGAGGCAGATTTGCGCCTACTCGCAGCGGTGCCCTTTTAGTTCGGAGAAGTTTCCTGATCGCTGATTGGTTGGACAAGATAATTCTAACCAATCACCGATCAGGAAACTTTTCCAAGCTAAAAGGGCACCGCTGCGAGTCGGTGCAAATGCGCCTCATTAAAATAAATTCACTATAGTACTGTTTCTAATGCACTGAACTGCGGTGGTACTATTAATATTAGTTTAATAAAACATTGGAATTGTGCACATGGCATATAGCGATTTCTTACATATTTATGACACAGAAAAGTGAGGACGTTTTTGTTGTCTATATTTCGACATAAGTTTTGTTCCATTCCCTATGAACAAACAACAAATGCAGTCGTTTCTGGTCCACTGCAGGACAAAGGCCTCAGGCATGTCCATATTCATGACTGGTATTAGTCTGATCGCTCACAACAAACCAACCTTGTATGAGGGGCTTTGTCTAGTATAGATTTGCTGATCATGGCGATACAAAAACCCTGTCTATTCACCACGTTAAGGTATTTTCCTACAAAAAGATGTTGGTAATGAGTTATGTAGACGGAGAAAGAAGAGACAATGCTGATAATGGGTTATGTAGAAGGAGAACGAACAGATAATGTTGATAATGGGTTATGTAGATGGAGAACGAACAGATAATGTTGATAATGGGTTATGTAGATGGAGAACGAACAGATAATG
>NC_090742.1:3199312-3222509 GCF_036898095.1 Palaemon carinicauda
ATGCTGGTCTGTTTTGATGATTCGTGCTTTGTTTGCTGGTGGAGTGAATGGAGGAGAGGGAGCTGGGAATGAGGATAACCAATTGGATAATCAACTGAGCTTTCCATAACAGCGGGGTGACTGTGTTTTCGTCGTGTTGGTGTCCTTCTCCTTGGCGTTAGCTCCTCCTCGGATTCCCTTTTACCTGCTGTGACCTTCTTCTCTTGGTTTGTCTTCAAACTTTGGAGGTGGGTTTAGCCGTTCTTGGAAAATATCATCTCCTAGACTTATGGAAGGCTCGAAAGTTATTCTTCTTTTATGCTTGTCTTGAGATCTCATTCTTTGTCTTCTTAATGATGCCGTTGGTGGAGGTATGTCATCGCCAATGTTTCTGAAACTTACTTCAGAAGTATTTTTTATGGTCTTTTTTATTCTAGGTGCCCATTTATCATTAGAAACTCTGTACTCGGCAGTTCTGATCTGTTCCTTACACACTATCATCTCGGAGGAACGTTGAGGTTGAATCATTGTCTGTTTTGGAAAGTCAATGTCGCTCACCTCAAGCAAGGCATCTAAACTTCCACACTTCTCCGGGAGGCAATTTTTCTTTAACTATCTTTGGTTCTTCCGGTACCGGTATCACAGGAGTATCTGGAAGCTTCCCTAAAGATTCGCAGGAAGTAAGTTGACAAAGTCTTCTGAGCAATTCATCACGCTGAGATTCTGCTTGACGTAATCTGGCTCGCAGTTGAATCTCGGAATCTTGCCACAATCTCCACAAATCACAGTCCCCGCCCCCCCCTTTGTGACATGCCGAAGATGGTCAGCATTAACTCTTTCACAACCTGTCAGACAAATATAGATGGGAAATCAGTCATGTGTGATATATGTAACAAAGATTTTAGTGAAAGATAAATAGGATATATTTAATGGTAGCGGTGTTTTGAGGATTACAAGTAAACTCTAGTACTCTTATATAACCAATGTCAGGATAATTAGTTTTAGAAATATATATTTTCAAGTAATGGATGTTTTTTCTAGTTTTAAAGCAACCATGAGCTTAGACCATTTTACGGGTTGTCTAGGGCGAGAGCCTTTGGCTTGCATCTTCAGTGCAAGTCGTTCTACAACGAACTTACATTAGATCATTAAGAGTGATTTCTCTAGCATATGACAGGTTTGATTTATTAGAGAAAATTTTATATTTATACTCTAGATATGCATGTTATGAAAATTAATTGAAAGTATTGCAAGAAAACTTTATTTTACCTGGAGAAAGAGCTGCAACTAACTGAAGGGAACCTGAAGACTGTAGTGCTGCCTGATGAGATAATGGTACCCAGCCTCACTCCTTCATATACTTCCTCTATTAATCCCTCCTCATGCGAATCCATTTGATCTAATGATTTAGAGCTCCACACTGATACATTAGCTTGTTTTGGTCTGTTTGTATAGCCTGGAAAAGACTTCAAACTTCCTGAACTCCTGCAAGAAGGGATTGACTGGCAGACAGGCGGGTTTTGATCGCTGCTTCGTTGACGTTGAGGTTTGATGGTCCCATCATGTGGAGGTATTCTTTGCTCTCTGATTAGTGTTTCCCTTGTACCAAATGAGACATTACACGGGTAGTAAGTGCTTCCATTATCCCTTCTTTCTTGTCTGGCACTGTCTTGTCTCTGTAAGCAATTAAGACATCCCCCGGAATTTTTGCTGTGGATGCTGGTTCCATCATCTTGGCTCGGGTACGAACAGTGGTCGCAGTTGTCTAGGCTCTCGCTTGTTGGACTATACGGCTGCAAACTTTCCACTTTTTGGTTCAGGCAGTTTCTTTCATGAACTCCATCTTTTTCCGTAACTCTTAAAATGATAATACCTGATTCTGAATCTTCTTCCCGATCACCGTTGACCCTTTGACCATAATAGTTTGTATTATCGTAGTTAACGTATCCAAGAGGCTGTGAGCTGTTGACTCTGATAATACCATCAGAATCTTCGTGAGGATTAGGACCAGGGATGTAGTCTATGGCAATGGTGGCTTGTGCATTTGTGTTTTTTTGCCTATGGGCAGGTAGAGCTTTGTGCGATGGGGTAACAGAAATACTTCCTGGGGTAGATGGTTGTTCGACTGGGAGTTCCTCTGATACAGTGTTTGTAAGTGCCCTACTGTCAGTGAGGGGAACTTCCGCTTCAGGCGTCTCTTCTTCCTTCTCAGCTTTCTGTACTCTGTAAAATTTTGGTGTAAATTGTTATTTCATTTTATTATAATGATCAAACGGATCTCGGAATGTGTCTTTTAAGCATGAAATGAATATTCTCTAAGGGGCTTTATTGATTAACTTTTTCAGCTTTCTGTACTCTTTAAAGTTATTAGAATCATAACGACTAGTGAATAATGTCGACTGTACAACTACTTTACACTAAGGCTTTCAAGAGGAAACTGAAGACTTTCTTATTTCATGAGTCGTATAACAGTGACGATTTAACAGTAAATGAACAATACGTGAAATGAAACGTTAAATACTCTAAACGAACAAGGTAAAACGACAGTGGAGGTCCTGTAAAGAGTGGGGTTCCCCTGCTGTATGGGACCGGAAAAGCAGCCGTCTTTTCCTCCCTTTCTTAAGTCAAAACCAACACCTTTTGGCGGACAAACTTTGAGAAGCAGCAGTCAAGAATTAACGAGAAGAAATTGTAACTGGAAAAAGGGAGGAGGAGGAGGAGGATTTCGAAGTGGACCAAATAGCAATAAAGAAAAAAAAGAGACGTTTCAAGTTCAAAAGGGGCTCAGTTCCCTCGAGAAAGTTTGTGCTGGCTTAAAACTCCCCTATAGGCCTAAACTTCTATGTCCTTTCTCTGTCATTACTAAAAACATGCTCTATTTAATCCATACCATAATTTTCCTGAACTGTGTGCTATCCTGTAGTGTCCTGACTGAAAGACTTACCTTCTGATTTCTTGAATCATTTCAAAGAACTGCGCTTTACTCTTCCGCCTCCGACGCTGTTCGTTTTCCTTCTGAGGAAAAGTAAGTCATTATGATCGGATTAGTCAAGAGGTTTTTAAACTTTTTTTTAGATTTTCCTTATTGTTACCTGTTAAGGGGTTATCATTGTAGGTTTTTAGTAAATGCAATTAGAAGTTAAGATGGTTTTTAATACTGTGTTGCTTGTTACGTTATATTTGACTAGGTAATTTTATCTTTATGAAAATAAAGGTTTATTATATATATATATATATATATATATATATATATATATATATATATATATATATATATATATATATAATCTTGATTTTATATTCTATACTCTAAAGTTGAGATACCAGATTATAATAGTTAAACTCCAGCTTTTATTTGGACTCATTTACCAGATCAGGTCCCACCTTAGATTTAATTTTATTTTTCTAAGATGAAGTTTAATAATGGTGATTTCTAGTCATGTTGATTACAAATGGAACTCGATTTGGTATCTGTTCGAAAATGATTCTTTTATAAGTGAAATAATGATTATAGTGAGATTTAGTTACTTCAATATTACCAAAGGCTTTACCCTTCTCGACTCTTGGCCATTTTAATCTCTCTATAACTTGCTGCATTGAAACTTTACGAGTTGTGGTGGCCGATATGGTGAACACTCAAACTCGTTACTTTCTTTCGTCGCTGCAACATCACCATCCTTGTGAGCTAAGGAGGGGCGGGGGGTTTGTTGGGAGCCTATAGGTCTATCTGCCGAGTCATGTGCAGTCATTGCCAGGCTCTCCTTGGTCCCGGCTTGGGTGGAGAGGGGGCTTGGGCGCTTTTCATATGTATAAATGGTCAGTCTCTAAGTCATTGTCCTACTTAATAGAGAAATGTCACTGTCCGTTGCCACTGCCATTCATGAGTGGCCTTTAAACCTTTAAAATATCACTATTCATGAGTGGCATTTAAACCTTTAAAATGTCACTGTCCCTTATCTCTGCCATTCATAAGTGGCCTTTAAACTTTTAAAATGTCACTGTCCCTTTCCTCTGCCATTCATGAGTGGCCTTTAAACCTTTAAAATAGCACTGTCCCTTTCCTCTGCCATTCATGAGTGGCCTTTAAACCTTTAAAATAGCACTGTCCCTTTCCTCTTGTCATTCATAAGTGGCCTTTAAAACGTCACTGTCCCTTGCCTCTGCCATAAATGAGTGGCCTTTAAACCTTTAAAACGTCACTGTCCCTTGCCTCTGCCATAAATGAGTGGCCTTTAAACCTTTAAAATGTCACTGTCCCTTGCCTCTGCCATAAATGAGTGGCCTTTAAACCTTTAAAATGTCACTGTCCCTTTCCTCTGCCATTCATGAGTGGCCTTTAAACCTTTTAAATAGCACTGTCCCTTTCCTCTGTCATTCATAAGTGGCCTTTAAAACGTCGCTGTCTCTTGCTTCTGCCATAAATGAGTGGCCTTTAAACCTTTAAAACGTCACTGTCCCTTGCCTCTGCCATTCATTATTGGCCTTTAAACCTTTAAAATATCACTGTCCCTTGCCTCTGCCATTCATTAGTGGCCTTTAAACCTTTAAAATATCACTGTCCCTTGCCTCTGCCATTCATTAGTGGCCTTTAAACCTTTAAAATATCACTGTCCCTTGCCTCTGCCATTCATAAGTGGCCTTTTAAACGTCACTGTCCCTTGCCTCTGCCATAAATGAGTGACCTTTAAACCTTTAAAATATCACTGTCCCTTGCCTCTGCCATTCATTAGTGGCCTTTAAACCTTTAAAATATCACTGTCCCTTGCCTCTGCCATCCATGAGTGGCCTTTAAAACTTTAAAATGTCACTGTCCCTTTCCTCTACCATTCATGAGCGGCCCTTAAACCTTTAAGACTTGAGAGTTTGATCTGGAAGAATGAAATACTGAGATTTTGTGCATCGATGCTTCATCATCACTTGGCTTCATCCCAGACATTAATGCTTTAAGCCTCAACGAGCATTTCCACTGATAGGTTTATATCTCTCTCGCACTTCATTTGTTCAGCTAAAATCAAAAGCACGACCATAAATTCGTGACAGTTTGGTGATTCATGTTTTTTTTTTTTCCATGAGTATACATTAATAACGCCAGTGCCTCACAATAGTACAGTAGCTCCATGTATGAAGTTTTGGTGACCAGTGTGTGTTATTGCATTATTTTAGAATCTGAAAATACATTTTCTACCATTGAACTGATTTTTTAATTTTTTTTTTTTTTTTTTTTTATTGACAACGTCCTTTTTTACGTGAATGCTTAACAATATTGGCTCCTTGTATGAAGTTTTCGGGACCAGTTTTTAATGCAATTGCATTATTTTGGAATATGGAAAAAATTTTCTTCTATTAAACTGATTATTTTATATAATATATATTTATATATATATATATGTATATATATATATATATATATATATATATATATGTATATATATGTATATATAGATATATAAATTGACGACGTCCTTTTTTACTCGAATGCTTAACAATATTGGTTCTATGTATGTAGTTTTTGGGACCAGTTTTTAATGTAATTGCATTATTTTAGAATATGGAAAAAAAATTTCTTCTATTGAACTGATTTTATATATATATATATATATATATATATATATATATATATATATATATATATATATAAAATTGACGTTGTCCTCTTTTACGTGAATGCTTAACAATATTGGCCTCATGTATTAAGTTTTGGTGACTAGTGTCTATTATAATAGCTTTATTTTAGAATCTGGAAAGACATTTTATATCATTTAAAGGTCGCTCATGAATGGCAGAGGAAAGGGACAGGGACATTGCCCTATCAAGCAGGACAATGCCCTAGAGACTGACCATATATACATATGATCAGCGCCCAAGCCCCCCTCTCCACCCAAGCTAGGACCAAGGAGGGCCAGGCAATAGCTGCTGATGTCTCAGCAGGTAGATCTAGATGCTCCCCCAAACCCCCTCATCCTTAGCTCACAAGGATGGCACGGTTTCAGCGACCAAAGGAACTGATGAGTTTGAGGGGGACTCGAACCCCAGTCTGGCGAACACCAGTCAGGGACGTTACTGCATCGGCCACCACAACCGATATTTCGTTGTTGTAATATTAAGTTCTTTAATTGATTAGAATTTCATCAATTGCCTCTTATTTATTTACAATTAGCTTTATTGTGATGTAATCCACATGTAATGATAGACATGGTGTTTGTAATGTCTGTTTATTATTTATTTATAACAAATTACATCGGCGTCAATGACCTTCGATGTTGGGATGCCAGAACAATCAAAATTAATCAATCATGCTACTTTCCCCTTGGTAATGGTAGAAGAGACTCTTTAGCTATGGCAAGCAGCTCTTCTAGGAGAAGGACACTCCAAAATCAAACCATCGTTCTCTAGTCTTGGGTAGTGCCATAGCCTCTGTACCATGGTCTTCCACAATCTTGGGTTAGAGTTCTCTTGCTTGAGGGTACACTCGGGTACACTATTCTATCTAATTTCTCTTCCTCTTGTTTTGTTAAAGTTTTTATAGTTTTTATAGGAGATATTTATTTTAATATTATTCTTAAATTATTTATCTTTTCCTTGTTTCCTTTCCTCTCTGGGCTATTTTCCCTGTTGGAGCCCCTGGGCTTATAGCATTCTGCTTTTCCAACTAGGGTTGTAGCTTAATAATAATAATAATAATAATAATAATGTAACAAATGGAGAAATTCCATATAATATACTGAACTCAATATTCTGAAGTTTCTTGAAATATTTAATCAAAATCGAAATAGTTTATTCAAACTATTTACAATATATATATATATATATATATATATATATATATATATATATATATCATATATATATCATATATATATATCATAAATATATATATATATATATATATATATATATATATATATCCATATATATATATATATATATATATGTATATATATATATATATATATATATATATATATATATATGTATGTATATAAATATCCTCCCATTCATGCGATTTGCATGAAACTAGTGCTAAAATGTGCATAATTCAATTGCATATCTTGTGATATACAATATGATCATAAACAAATTAGTATGGATAAATTCATCTACTTAATTATTCAGTCTACGTTTTTCTAACCGCCTTTCTTCCGCTAATAATTTTAATAATTTTCTAACTATAATTTTAATAATGTCAATAATAATTTTAGTAATTTCAGTAAAAATAATTTTAATAATATCAATAATGATAATTTTTATAATAGTAATTTTCATATTTTCCTTAATAATGATTTTAATAATTTTAGAAATAGTAATTTTGATAATTTCGATAATAATAATTTTGAGAATTTTGATAATAATAATTTTGATAATTTTGATAATAATTATGATAATTTCAATAATAATAATTTTAATAACTTCAATAATAGTAGTTTTAATACTTCCAATAATAACAGTTTTATTTCATTAATAGTAATTTTAATCGTTTTAATAATGATTTCATTTTCAATAATAGTAATTTTAATAATTTCATTAATAATAATTTTATTTTCAATAATAATTTTAATAATAGTAACTTCAATAATAATAATCTTCATAATGATAATTTTAATAATTTTAATAATTACTATATTTGTAATAATTTTAATGTAATTGAAATCACCATATGTTTACATAAAGTTTTCAAAAAAAAAATAAATAAATAAAAAAAAAATAAATAAATAAATCCAAGGGGATACCTACCCTCTTGACGGACTTCTGGAAGAGTCCCATGATCTGTCCCGTTCTCAAGTTGTTTACAAGTTCCTTGGCCGAGTGGTGAGGGGATACGAGCTCAACGCAGTTGATAAATCTGTACAGCTTCTGTTTGAGGGAATAAATAAAGGGGAAAAAAGGTTAATTTAGCTGCTTCATCTTAAATAAATATTGGTAGTTACCTCCGCCAGTGGAGTTGGAAGGAGGCTATGTTTTCGCCCCTGTTTGTGTGTGTGTGTGTGTGTGTGAACAGCTTCCTGGCCACAATTTTAATCGTAATGAAACTTGCAAGGATTAATAAGAAAAAAAAGGTTAATTTAGCAGCTTCATCATAAATACTGATCTTGATAATGCTTATATTGGTAGTTACCTCCGCCAGCGAAGTTGGAAGGAGGCTATGTATTCGCCCCTGTTTGTGTGTGTGTTTGTTTGTGAACAGCTTCCTGGCCACAATTTTAGTCGTTTAGTAATGAAACGTGGGGGGATTAATAAGAAAAAAAAAAGGGTTAATTTAGCAGCTTCATAAATACTGATCTTGATAATGCTTATATTGGTAGTTACCTCCGCCAGCGAAGTTGGAAGGAGGCTATGTATTCGCCCCTGTTTGTG
Source organism: Palaemon carinicauda (assembly GCF_036898095.1). NCBI lineage: Eukaryota > Metazoa > Arthropoda > Malacostraca > Decapoda > Palaemonidae > Palaemon > Palaemon carinicauda. Next base: position 3,207,644 of record NC_090742.1, read on the forward strand.
TGTGTGTGTTTGTTTGTGAACAGCTTCCTGGCCACAGTTTTGGTCGCAGATTAATGAAACTTGCAGGGATTAATTAGGAAAAAAGCTGGGAGTGATTAAATTTTGGAATGTCAAGGCCAATAACTGCGGTGGCCTATTGGAAGCGTCCTTCCCTGGCGATCATCCGACTGGGGTTCGAGTAACGCTCAAACTCGATAGTTTCTTTAGTGTCTGCAACCTCACTATCCTTATGATTCACCAGCAGCCATTGCCTAACCCTCTATGGTCCAAGCTTGGGTGGAGAGGGGCTGGGGCGCTGATCATATTTATATAATATGATCAGTCTCTAGGGCATTGTCCTGCTAGGTAGGGCAATGTCAATGTCCCTTGCCTATGGCATTCATGAGTGGCATTTAAACCTTTAAACTGCTGTCTTACAGGTAGACTGTTTAGTCAAAGGTTAAGCCCACTGCCAATAACTGGTTAATGACTGCAAGGACATGCTATCGTAAATATCCTCTGCCAAATCATAAATCATTTCCTGATGTTATTAAATGGCGGATCAGGCAACCGACCCCTTAATGTAGGGATGATGTTGTGAAAGAAGATAACATCCCTATTGTAACACTGCGCCATTAGCGCCATCTATCCATTATTTCCGCAACTTTTACAACGTCTTATCACAAACACCTCGTCTTATCCAGCCTAACTTTCTCCATTATCCCATCCACAGATACTTCCTTTTGTGAATGGCTTTCCCTTTGGATATCATCCTCGTGTGCCACAGAAGTATCTTGCGGTCGATATACCTGCCAGCTTCCGAATGTAAAGTTTAGATGAATCTCTGTTTCAGAGGACTTATTTTGGGAAATTCAAAGGCCGTGATAGATGTCTTCTGGAATGGATACTTGCTCTTCGTGTGCTTTGTTTATACTTTTAGTTTTCTAATGAAAGAATTGTAATAGATATTTATCTAGATGAAGGTTTAAGTCGTCTCTCTGCTATATTGTAACATTGCAGGTTTACCTCAAAGTCTTCTTCTTCCCCACCGTTATCTCTACACTAAAGTGTCGGTTGACTGTAACCTGATATGATAGGAAAAAAGTGATACCATATCCAACAGTCCATACAACTTGTTTACTTGTTCGCTGAGCAAATGTTGACGGACATTCCCTCTTTTCATGGTTTTCTGGCAACAGTTTTTATCATTTGTTCTTTCTGGTAGGTTTTTAACGGGTCGGTTGCCTGATGCGCCCTCTCCAATGCCTTCTATTAAAGGCACCCTTTTCCACCAAACCTCTTCTCTCCATGTCATCCTTCCCCACCGTTATCTCTACATTAAGGGGTCGGTTCTCTGATGCGCCCTTTCCAGTGCCTGCTATTAAAGGCATCCTCTTCCACCAAACCTCATCTCTCCATGTCATCCTTTACCTTATCTCGCCATCTAATCTGCCTCCCTCTTGATATTTTCCCCCGAGCTCTCCTCACTCCCTCCCCACCATCCATTCTCAATACGTGTCCACACCATCTCAGTCGTTCATTATGCCTGTTGCATAATATTATTCGTAATTCTGACCATCCTTTGCATTCAGAGCTTCCCTGACAGTACCATCCTGCTCGTAATACTATACATGCAATTGATTCTAATACTCATGCTTTCTCCCACATAAGGATAATACTACACAGCATTCTAGAAGTTTTATTCCAGCTGTGACCAAGTTGTGGAATGATCTTAATCGGGTAGTTGAAGCGATTGAACTTCAAAAAGTTCAACTTGCAGTGAATATTTTTATGTTGAACAGGCTGACTGTAGGCTGTCTTCATAGTTTATATAATTACTGTTTTTAAAAATATTTTATATTGTTCATTACTTTACTTGTATTTATTTCTTTATTTCCTTTTCTCACTGGGCTATTTTTCTGTGTTGGAGCCCTTGGGCTTATAGCATCCTGCTTTTCCAATTTTGGTTGTAACTTAGCTAGTAATAATAATAATGACAAATCGTTTTCATCATTGTTAAAAAAGCCCGAAATTCTCCGAAAAAAAAAAATGTTTTCAGCCGTATTCCAGTAAAATACAGGCGACCGTAATTTTTATTATACTTTTTTTATTATCTATAACGGGTTGGTGACCTTAATATCGCTCTTTAACATCAATATATCCGTTTTTAAAATGGTAAATGCCTGACAACATTTATTCCATGATTTTTACCGTTTTTACGGCAAATTATTAACACTGGTTTTTCATAAGAGTAAGCTTTTGTTATACATAGGCACTGTGACTCTCAATTTAGTAGCATGAAACAATTTTTGGCTCATTCTGATTAGATGTTTTGGTATTTACTACGTCGTTTCCAACAAAAATTAGGTTTTGAAAGGGAAAATTGCCCCAATCTTGAATCTTGCGTTGGGAAAATTAGTTTTCCTTTTTTGCCAACTTGGTAAAATTATTACTCTTTTTAGAGTTGAAAAGACTCTGTCCTGTTTGGCTGTGGGTTTTTTTATTTTTTATTTTTTTTTAAGTAATGAAAGTGTAAATTCTTAATGTGTTATATCAAATGGAATAATACTATGCTGAACTGGCTGTAGCAAGACAAAAAACAAATTTTCCCTGTTGGAGCCATTCAGCTTTTATCAGAGCCTACTTGTTTTCCAAGTAAGGTTGTAGTTCATTTCCTTAGCTAGTAATAATAATAATAATAATAATAATAATAATAATAATAATAATAATAATAATAATAATAATAATAATAATAATAAGAGCGATTAGAGATTTCTGACCTCTGCCAAAGGTTAATAGAGTCGTCCATGACCTAATATCTATCAGTGGTGGAAATTTCGTCAAAATCCGTTCATTTTGACGTTATCTTTAAAATGGCAAAAATGCAAATCCGGATCTGACCATCTCCAAAATTTAATGGGATCGTCCATGACCTAAATATGTCTGTTTTGAAGATTTCATCTAAATTGCCATGACCAGCAAAGCTGTACTACTATGACCCAACCGTACTTGGTTGGTTTGCTGTAAGCGATCAGACTATTGTCTCCCGCCATCACCAATCCGCATTGGCCAGCATGTCTTAGGCCTTTGTCCTGCAGTGGACCAAAAACTGCTTCATTTGTTGTTTGATGTTATTGAATATTTATTTGTTTCCATTGTTCAAGTAACCTGTTATAGGATGGCATGGAAACCTCTGGAAAATGGGATTGGTTAATTCATATACATAAATGGGATTAAGTATAGTATATGATAGGAAGACAGAAGAGATGAGTCATAGAAAAGGCTAAACAAGTAATGTAGCAGGATGTGCTCAAAAGGATTGTGAGCCTTAAGTTATCGGTGTATGTTGAAATTGTATGAAGGAATTATCGGGCCAACTCTCCTTTATGGTAGTTAAGTGTGTAAGTTGAAGGTGAATGAAGCCAAATTGCTGAAATGTTCTGAACATACGTTGTGTGAGAAGAAACGATGAAGTAAGAAATGTAGGTATACTAGAAGGAAAAAGGTATTCAGAAGTGGTTATTTGAAGATGTTATTTATTTATTGATATATTGCCTTAGGTTGAAGAGGCATGGTAAGAATATTATACTTGATAATAGATAGAACATACGCTACCGAGGTCTAAGTGATGTCAGGCAGGGCAGCCAATTGGGACTACGGCCGGCCCCAAGGCCAAAGCAAAGTCCTTCAAAAAGTAGGCAAGCGGGCTTATCCCATACAGAAAGGCACGTTAATAGAAGAAGGATAAGAAGAATAGATAGGATTAAAATCACAGAGGAAAAATGAGAAATACCTTTATAAGAAAATTGAGTAGATTAGTTAAAGAAAAAAAAAATGATCAAGAAGTCATTCAGAGGGAAGACCGAACAACTTATAAAACTTCTCTGACCCGAGGAGTGAGAATTAGGGAGAGTTTCCTACGCAGGTTCCAACTTCGGCTTCGATAAAGAGATGAGTTAAATGGAGTGTGGTGCAAGATGGAGGAATGGCCGGGCCAGTTAAAAAGGGAGAGAGGACTATGGAGGTGGGAGGGGGTGATGTCCGGGATCATTAAATGTTTAGGGGGTGAGAGGGGTGACAGTTGTCGAAGGACTCGTTAACCTACTGCTGGAATTCTCTTGAATGGCGATAGGAGTAGTCGGTGAGAAAGAACGGATATAGATTTATCTAGTGTCTTTGAAGAACTTTCATTACTGCTTAAGTTTTGACAGAATCAAAAGCTTTCCTCATTGTCCGTAGATGCCGTACATAGTTGTTTGTCACACACTGTTTATTTTATTAGCTAATTAGCTAATTGGAAAAGCAGGATGCTGTAAGCCCAAGAGCTCCAATAGGGAAAAATAGCTCAGTGAGGAAAGGAAAGAAAAGTAGGAACAACTGAGTTGGAAGGTTTTCTTAGAAGGAAATTTGTAAAGGAGAGGACATTTTTATTGATAAAAATTATATTGTAGATTTTGTTGCTTTATTTTAACAGCTTCTATGTTTCTCGATGGAAAGACATTTAATTGTTATTTGTGTACTGTGCGTTTTTGTTGTTTGCAATTTTTTTTCTACCATATCATTTCTACCGTCTAATGCTTTATGATGTCAGGAAATTGTAAAATTTTTCATGAACATGAATTGATAGCAATGTACAAGTATACGGCGCTTTTTTTCTCAAAATGTTATTATTTCCAAATAAACATGAGATATAATCATATATTATTTTGTATATATATATATATATATATATATATGTATATATATATATATATATATATATATATATATATATTATATATATATATATGTATGTATATATATATATGACTATATATATATATATATATAGTCATATATATATATATATATATATATATATATATATATATTGTAATATATTATATATGCACATATTTAGGAGAGAGAGAGAGAGAGAGAGAGAGAGAGAGAGAGAGAGAGAGAGAGAGAGAGAGAGGGGGGGGGGTAAAAGATAAAAACAATGACAATTATAATACTAATTCATCTTCTCGCTTATGGGTACGGGGTTTATTTTTTTATCAATATGAATTGATAGTAATGTATACGGTAGGCCTACTCTTTTTCTCAAGATTTCATAGTTTTCAAATAGCCATGAGATTTTATTGTATATTATTGTTTATTTATACAGCATATATCTTATATATACACATCATATCTAAGAGAGAGTGATAGTTGATAAAATCAATGATGAATGTGATATTAATTTAACCTCTCCTCACTTTTGAAGTTGAGTTATGCAACCATTCTAGAAATTAAACAATGCTAAAAATTGACGAAGATCACTACGAATCAACTCACCTGACTCAGAAACATCAAGTTTCTGTTCCTCCAAAACGACCCTTTAGGTTTCGTCCTAAGCAAAGGCAGGATGTACCGGTAGACGAGGTGTTCGAGGATGAGGATAATAAGTCCCACTCCAATGCCAAGGGTGAGGGCCAGGAACACCCCTGCGACGGTGCTGATGTCGAGAGCCTGCGGTTTGTAAATGTCAGCCGAAAGGCGGAAGCAGGGAAGCTCGCCGTACCACTTGTGTTTCAGATGATCCAGGTGACCCGAGGATTGGTAGCGGGCCAGGAGGGCGTTGATCTTCACCTGGAACGAAAAAGTTTTATGTTTACTGAAAAATGTTTCGCTTAGAACTCTCTGTGGGCAGTTTCACTGGAAAACGTTTCTCTAAGAACCTCTGTGGGAAGTTTTACTGAATTTTTTTTCTCTAAGAACTTTTGTGGGAAGTTTCACTGAAAATTTTTCATCTAAGAACCTCTGTGGGCAGTTTCTCTGGAAAATGTTTCTCCTAAGAACTCTGTGTGCAGTTTCACTGGAAAATGTTTCTCTAAGAACCTATGTGGGCAGTTTCACTGGAAAATGTTTCCCTAAGAACCTCTGTGGGCTGTTTCACTGGAAAATGTTTCTCTAAGAACATGTGTGGGCAGTTTTACTGAAAAAAATTTCTCCAAGAACTTCTGTGGGCAGTTTCACTGGAAAATGTTTCTCTAAGAACCAATGTGGGCAGTTTCACTGGAAAATGTTTCCCTAAGAACCTCTGTGGGCTGTTTCACTGGAAAATGTTTCTCTAAGAACATGTGTGGGCAGTTTTACTGAAAAAAATTTCTCCAAGAACTTCTGTGGGCAGTTTCACTGGAAAATGTTTCTCTAAGAACCAATGTGGGCAGTTTCACTGGAAAATGTTTCCCTAAGAACCTCTGTGGGCTGTTTCACTGGAAAACGTTTCTCTAAGAACCTCTGTGGGAAGTTTTACTGAATTTTTTTTCTCTAAGAACCTTTGTGGGAAGTTTCACTGAAAATTTTTCATCTAAGAACCTCTGTGGGCAGTTTCTCTGGAAAATGTTTCTCCTAAGAACTCTGTGTGCAGTTTCACTGGAAAATGTTCCTCTAAGAACCTATGTGGGCAGTTTCACTGGAAAATGTTTCCCTAAGAACCTCTGTGGGCTGTTTCACTGGAAAATGTTTCTCTAAGAACATGTGTGGGCAGTTTTACTGAAAAAAATTTCTCCAAGAACTTCTGTGGGCAGTTTCACTGGAAAATGTTTCTCTAAGAACCAATGTGGGCAGTTTCACTGGAAAATGTTTCCCTAAGAACCTCTGTGGGCTGTTTCACTGGAAAACGTTTCTCTAAGAACCTCTGTGGGAAGTTTTACTGAATTTTTTTTCTCTAAGAACCTTTGTGGGAAGTTTCACTGAAAATTTTTCATCTAAGAACCTCTGTGGGCAGTTTCTCTGGAAAATGTTTCTCCTAAGAACTCTGTGTGCAGTTTCACTGGAAAATGTTCCTCTAAGAACCTATGTGGGCAGTTTCACTGGAAAATGTTTCCCTAAGAACCTCTGTGGGCTGTTTCACTGGAAAATGTTTCTCTAAGAACATGTGTGGGCAGTTTTACTGAAAAAAATTTCTCCAAGAACTTCTGTGGGCAGTTTCACTGGAAAATGTTTCTCTAAAAACCTCTGTGGAAAAATGTTTTTCTAAGAACCTCTGAGGACAATTTCACTAAAGAAAATTTTCTCTAAGAATCTCTGTGGGAAGTTTTACTGATTTATCTTTCTCTAAGAACCTCTGTGGGCAGTTTTACTTGGAATTTTTTCTTTAAGAACCTCTGTGGGCAGTTTTACTGAGACATGTTTCTCTGTGGGCAGTTTTACTGAGAAATATTTCTTTAAGAACCTTTGTGAGCAGTTTTATTGAAAAATGTTTCTTCAAGTACTTCTGTGGACAGCTTTCTAAGTGAATTAAGGATTTTTAAGTGTTTGAAGTGACTATTTAAGTGTTTATCTAAAGTGGGCTTTTAAGATTTATAATTAACATGTGAGATATGATTCCTTACAATGGTTTTATTTCTAATTCAAAGTCTAAAATACCGCTTTATCTAATAATATTTACACAACTACGATATGTGTATTCAATATAATATATCTTAACCCTTTCACTGTAGAAAATAGTGAACAGAGTCCTACCTTACATGATGTAACCCATTCTTCATCAGACTGAAAAATGGTTCCCCCGACCTCACCAAGCAGAGTTGCCAGGTACTCTAAATAAGAAAAGGCCAACATATATTCAACAGAAGCTTTTAAAGGCCAATCCAATAGGAGAAAAAAGTCCAAATATAAAGTATTTAAGGCGAGCCTTTTTTTCATATTGCTAAAGGTCAATATTTTTTTTTTTTTTTTTTTTGGAAAAGGACAAATTTTAGTGTTTTTGGTTTAAAAAAGGCCAAACTGGCAACCCTGCAGTGTAACCCCGGGCGAACTCACCGTTACCTCTTTAGAGAATTATACATCGTCGAACGATGCGCTCGGCAGATCACCATAGCAACGCAAAGACATTTAAAGGGAAGAGAGAGAGAGAGAGAGAGAGAGAGAGAGAGAGAGAGAGAGAGAGAGAGACGAAGGGGGGGGGGGGGGGAGGTGTTGCCAGATGCCAAAGACATACGAGGAGTGTTGCTGCAAGAAAAATGTGAACGTAATTTTCCTGTGAATTTTTGTTTGTTTGGTATAGATTAGGGAAATTAGCTCTTGTATTATTATTATTATTATTATTATTATTATTATTATTATTATTATTATTATTATTACTCCCTAAGCTACAACACTAGTTGGAAAAGCAGGATTCTGGAAGCCTGGTTATGGTCTTTTTTGTGCCAGTCCACACCCGTGAACTTTCTTAGTTCGTCATATATATATATATATATATATATATATATATATATATATATATATATATATGTATATATATTTATTTATATTATATGTAAATTTATATATATATATATATATATATATATATATATATATATATATATATATATATATATATATATATATATATATATATAACTATTAAAAGGAAAGCTACAACCCTGGTTAGAAAATCCAAATGCTATAAGCCCAAGGGCTCCAACAGAGAAAAATAGCTCAGTGAGGAAAGGAAATAAAATAAATATCTTATATGAGAAGTAATCATCAATTAAGGTAGTATATTTTAAGAACAGTAACAACATTAAAACAGATTTTTGATATATAAACTGTACTAAGAGACTTATATCACCGTTCAATATGAAAATATTTGCTGCAAGTTTGAACTTTTGAAGCTCTACTGATTCCACAATCTGGTCACAGCTGGAATAAAACATCTAGAATACTGTGTAGTATTGAGCTTATGAATTGACCCTTTTAATGCAGCTAAAAATTTTCTCTTGTAAGTCAGCTTAGAAATTTGCTCTTGCAAGGCATCTTAGATATTAGTTCTCATGTTCAGGGGGAGAGGGTGTAGTCATACCCCGACAGGTACACTAGAAAACCACATTCTCTAACAAAATGCCGAACTAGCTGGTTGTAGTTACGAAAAGGGGGGAGAGGGTTGAATCTGTGCGGGTATGCGTGTGTGTATAACTACGTGTGTGCATAGCTAGTTAGAAAAGCAGGGTTCTACAAGCTCAAGGGCCCCAACAAGTAAAATAGCTCAGTGTTAAAAGGAAATAAGGAAACATATAGCATAAAAATGTTTGCCTGAGTAAGTATCATAACTTTCACCCAAGACAGTGGAAGACCATGGTACGGAGGCCATGGCACTACCAAAGACTAGAGAACAATGGCTTGATTTTGGAGTGTCCTCCTAGAAGAGCTGCTTACCATAGATAAAGAGTCTCTTCTACCTTTACCAAGTGGAAAGTAATACCAATTGAAAACACTAGCCATGAGTCTCTCTCTCTCTCTCTCTCTCTCTCTCTCTCTCTCTCTCGCTCTCTCTCTCTCTCTCTTCTTATAGAATAGCTGTTAACCATAGTTAAAGAGACTCTACTACCCTTATCAAGTAGAAAGTAATAATAATAATGATTGAAAACATTTATTATGAGCCCCTCTCTCTCTCTCTCTCTCTCTCTCTCTCTCTCTCTCTCTCTCTCTCTCTCTCTCTCTCTCTCTCTCTCTCTCTCTCTATGACACACTTTTCGACATGAAGACATATATCAGCTTCAACTCTGTAAATGTACAAAAGAGATCAGAAGTCATTGCCATCTTTATTCCCTCCACCCCAACTCTAATTACATTTCGTTGTATTTTCGCCATCCCCTCTCAGGCCTGGCCAGTGTTGCCAGATATGGGGATTTATCCCTAGATTTAGGGATTTTGGGTATCTGATGGGGATATTCTGTATAAATATCTATGAAATAGAAACAAAGATGAGTAAACCTTTATATTGTGTCAATTAGTTTGCTAGCACTGATATGAAATATGATGGATCATTTCTGTATTAGTAAAGCCTACATGATCAGAAGTAAAATATATTTGTGGAAATGGTGATTTTTTGCGTTGTTTTGGGGATTTTTTATCATGAGTTTTGGGGATTTTTAGACTAACCCATCTGGCAACACTGGGGCTGGCTAACTCACACACACGTAAGGGGAAATGCTCTCTGCTATTTGCAGTGTTCAAAGCAATGCATATATCGCCATGGAATGAAGGTGACATCAATTGTCTTGTCAGTTGGAATACCATTGACATTAGTGAATGGAATTACGGCGAGGTGAGAGAGAGAGAGAGAGAGAGAGAGAGAGAGAGAGAGAGAGAGAGAGAGATTGTTTATGTACGTCAGCATTCAATTTCATTAGTGGGTCAAATCTTTATAGATTCGTGAAGGATTAGTTATTAGATCGAAGGGATATAATTTTTCGCTTTGATATAAATGCTCGCAGGATTGTGTGTATATATGCAAATGTACAGTATATATATATATATATATATATATATATATATATATATATATATATATATATATATATATATGTGTATGTATGTATATGTATATAGATAAATATATATATATATATATATATATATATATATATGTATGTATGTATATGTATATAGATAAATATATATATATATATATATATATATATATATATATATATATATATATATATATAAAGAGATGCTTTATGTCAGTTTCTTCCAGTAAAAAACACTAAGAATTAACCTCAAAACCTGATATCCCGCCAGTAACATTTGGTGCTTTTTACACACCAGAAAGAGATGTAGATGTTTCATTTCTGGTATTCATTCATTAGTAAAACAGTAATTAACATTTTACTAACAGAAGGGGTCATCCAGAATTAAGGATAAGTTTCCTACCACAAGGTATCCTTAATCCTTAATCCTACACTTTACGCTTTAATGGTTTTTTATATGTTTTTTGTTATCTTATTTCTTTATCATTCCTAAGGGAGCAGCGAAACAGCTGATATATAAACTAAAAAACTTAAAATAATAAGAGGAAGAGAAATAAGAGAGAATAGTGTGCCCGAGTGTACCCCCGGGCAAAAGAACTCTAACCCTAGACAGTGGATGACCATGGTACAGAGGCTATGGCGCTACCCAAGACTAGAGAATAGTGGTTTGATTTTGGAGTGTCCTCCTAGAAGAGCTGCTTTCAGTTTTCATACAGTATTTTTCTCTTTATCTCATCCTTTTCCTACATTATTGCTCGCTGTCTTACCCTTATCTTTTCCTACATTAGTTCTCATTTCCTACATTATTTTCCGCATTATTATCTATTTTCATTTCCCATATTATTTTCTGCATTATTATCTTTTTTTCATTTCCTACATTATTTTCCGCATTATTATCTTTCATTTCCTACATTATTTTCCGCATTATTATCTATTTTCATTTCCCATATTATTTTCTGCATTATTATCTTTTTTTCATTTCCTACATTATTTTCCGCATTATTATCTTTCATTTCCTACATTATTTTCCGCATTATTATCTATTTTCATTTCCCATATTGTTTTCCGCATTATTATCTATTTTCATTTCCCATATTGTTTTCCGCATTATTATCTATTTTCATTTCCCACATTATTTTCCGTATTATTATCTTTTTTCGTTTCCCACATCATTTTCCGCATTATTATCTTTTTTTCATTTCATACATTATTTTCCGCATTATCTTTTTTCATTTCCTACAGTATTCCGCATTATTATCGTTTCCCCTTCCTTCATTATTTTCAGTTTTCCGATAATTTATTCCCCTTCCTTATTCACCCCATTTTATCTCCAATCTCTTTCTCCCATCATCATCCTTCTCTTCTCTTATCTATTCACCTTTCCCTATTCTTCCAACTGGAATCTCTGGAAGAATATTGGCTTGGTAATCTCATCAGTGAATGAATAGGAAAAATGATTTTCATGTACAACTATTTACAATTGTAACTCATTTTTATTTTATAAAAGTAAATAATTATTTCTATTGATATTGTCTTAAGAGGAAGAATTAGGTTTTTTTGTAGTTTTTGTAATGGATTATATAACATACTAGTGTACGCAAGCCGTCAAAAATGACTGCTGAATATTTAGGTACATCGCACACGCGCACACAGACACGCGCGCACACACAGGTTCAACCCTTCCCACTCTCTTCCCATTTCCTAACTACAACAGGGGAAAGACCGAGTAGTTATACGTCTTGTAATGTCGCTCTGCGTAACCGGTAAGAAATGTATATGCATATATATATATATATATATATATATATATATATATATATATATATATATATAAATTTATATATATACATATATATATATATATATATATATATGTATATATAAATATATATATATATATATATATATGTGTGTGTGTGTGTGTGTGTATACATACATACGTACATACATATATATCTAGACATTTGTTCTATATTGTTTAGGGGAGATTCATTCAAGTATACGTACATACAGCATTATCTGTAGTACATATGTTGGTACAAGGGCTAAACATTTGTATAATATATGAACAGTTTTCTATTTAATATATTTTTCATATGTTTATTCGCAAACCAAAGTTTACCCTTCTGGAGAATTGTGTAATTTCATATGTATATACAATATATATGTATTTTCCTATATTCCGTATAATATTCTTCATTTTAATTATAATTATTTTATTGGAATTATAAACAATACAGATATGGGTCAAGTTGATTTTCTGGGGTTCATGACTTATTTATTTATTTATTTATTTATTTACTACTACTACTACTACTACTACTACTACTACTACTACTACTACTACTACTAGCTAAGCTACAGCCCTAGTTGGAAAAACAGTCTGTTACAAGCCCAATGGTTCCAACACGAAAAATACCCCAGTGAGGAAAGGAAATCAGGGAATAAATAATCTCTTTTTGAAAAGTAATGACTAAAAAATATAGAATATCTTAAAATCAATAACAGCGTTAATATAGATCTGTCATACGCAAACTATGAAGAGAGTCTTCATGATTATATAATATTGGGTGATAGATGATTTGAAATGCCATTTCCAGCGCTAATTTCCGACTGTGTTTATCTATTTATAGGAATAATTTCGAATATTACTACTAATAACGGTGTCTTCCCTGCTACTACTACTGATTAGGGTAATAGTAGTAGTTTGCGATTTATTTTATTTTTAACCAAAAAAAAGCCTTTTTTTATATTTTTAACGCCAGAAAATATTTCTTTTTAATATTTGCAACTTCCCCCCCCCAAAAAAAAAATACTACTAGTAATGGTGTCTCTCATGCTACTACTACTGATTAGGGTAATAGTAGTAGTTTGCGATTTTTTTATTTTTAACCAAAAAAAGCCTTTTTTTATATTTTTAACGCCAGAAAATATTTCTTTTTAATATTTGCAACTCCCCCCCCCCAAAAAAAAATACTACTAATAACGGTGTCTTCCCTGCTACTACTACTGATTAGGGTAATAGTAGTAGTTTGCGATTTATTTTATTTTTAACCAAAAAAAAGCCTTTTTTTTATATTTTTAACGCCAGAAAAATATTTCTTTTTAATATTTGCAACTCCCCCCCCCCAAAAAAAAAAAAATACTACTAGTAATGGTGTCTCTCATGCTACTACTACTGATTAGGGTAATAGTAGTAGTTTGCGATTTATTTTATTTTTAACCAAAAAAAAGCCTTTTTTTATATTTTTAACGCCAGAAAATATTTCTTTTTAATATTTGCAACTCCCCCCCCCCAAAAAAAATACTACTAGTAATGGTGTCTCTCATGCTACTACTACTGATTAGGGTAATAGTAGTAGTTTGCGATTTATTTTATTTTTAACCAAAAAAAGCCTTTTTTTATATTTTTAACGCCAGAAAATATTTCTTTTTAATATTTGCAACTCCCCCCCCCCAAAAAAAAAAAATACTACTAGTAATGGTGTCTCTCATGCTACTACTACTGATTAGGGTAATAGTAGTAGTTTGCGATTTATTTTATTTCTAACCAAAAAAAGCCTTTTTTTATATTTTTAACGCCAGAAAATATTTCTTTTTAATATTTGCAACTCCCCCCCCCAAAAAAAAAAAATACTACTAGTAATGGTGTCTCTCATGCTACTACTACTGATTAGGGTAATAGTAGTAGTTTGCGATTTTTTTATTTTTAACCAAAAAAAAGTATTTTTTTTTTATATTTTTAACGCCAGAAAATATTTCTTTTTAATATTTGCAACTCCCCCCCCAAAAAAAAAATACTACTAGTAATGGTGTCTCTCATGCTACTACTACTGATTAGGGTAATAGTAGTAGTTTGCGATTTTTTTATTTTTAACCAAAAAAAGTATTTTTTTTTTATATTTTTAACGCCAGAAAATATTTCTTTTTAATATTTGCAACTCCCCCCCCCCAAAAAAAATACTACTAGTAATGGTGTCTCTCATGCTACTACTACTGATTAGGGTAATAGTAGTAGTTTGCGATTTTTTTATTTTTAACCAAAAAAAGTATTTTTTTTTTTATATTTTTAACGCCAGAAAATATTTCTTTTTAATATTTGCAACTCCCCCCCCCAAAAAAAAATACTACTAGTAATGGTGTCTCTCATGCTACTACTACTGATTAGGGTAATAATAGTAGTTTGCGATTTATTTTATTTTTAACCAAAAAAAGCCTTTTTTTATATTTTTAACGCCAGAAAATATTTCTTTTTAATATTTGCAACTCCCCCCCCCAAAAAAAATACTACTAGTAATGGTGTCTCTCATGCTACTACTACTGATTAGGGGTAATAGTAGTAGTTTGCGATTTTTTTATTTTTAACCAAAAAAAGTCTTTTTTTATATATTTTTAACGCCAGAAAATATTTCTTTTTAATATTTGCAACTCCCCCCCCCAAAAAAAATACTACTAGTAATGGTGTCTCTCATGCTACTACTACTGATTAGGGTAATAATAGTAGTTTGCGATTTATTTTATTTTTAACCAAAAAAAAGCCTTTTTTTATATTTTTAACGCCAGAAAATATTTCTTTTTAATATTTGCAACTCCCCCCCCCCCCCAAAAAAAAATACTACTAG
>NC_090742.1:3223009-3243009 GCF_036898095.1 Palaemon carinicauda
TTTCCGCATTATTATCTATTTTCATTTCCCATATTGTTTTCCGCATTATTATCTATTTTCATTTCCCACATTATTTTCCGTATTATTATCTTTTTTCGTTTCCCACATCATTTTCCGCATTATTATCTTTTTTTCATTTCATACATTATTTTCCGCATTATCTTTTTTTCATTTCCTACAGTATTCCGCATTATTATCGTTTCCCCTTCCTTCATTATTTTCAGTTTTCCGATAATTTATTCCCCTTCCTTATTCACCCCATTTTATCTCCAATCTCTTTCTCCCATCATCATCCTTCTCTTCTCTTATCTATTCACCTTTCCCTATTCTTCCAACTGGAATCTCTGGAAGAATATTGGCTTGGTAATCTCATCAGTGAATGAATAGGAAAAATGATTTTCATGTACAACTATTTACAATTGTAACTCATTTTTATTTTATAAAAGTAAATAATTATTTCTATTGATATTGTCTTAAGAGGAAGAATTAGGTTTTTTTGTAGTTTTTGTAATGGATTATATAACATACTAGTGTACGCAAGCCGTCAAAAATGACTGCTGAATATTTAGGTACATCGCACACGCGCACACAGACACGCGCGCACACACAGGTTCAACCCTTCCCACTCTCTTCCCATTTCCTAACTACAACAGGGGAAAGACCGAGTAGTTATACGTCTTGTAATGTCGCTCTGCGTAACCGGTAAGAAATGTATATGCATATATATATATATATATATATATATATATATATATATATATATATATATATAAATTTATATATATACATATATATATATATATATATATATATATGTATATATAAATATATATATATATATATATATATGTGTGTGTGTGTGTGTGTATACATACATACGTACATACATATATATCTAGACATTTGTTCTATATTGTTTAGGGGAGATTCATTCAAGTATACGTACATACAGCATTATCTGTAGTACATATGTTGGTACAAGGGCTAAACATTTGTATAATATATGAACAGTTTTCTATTTAATATATTTTCATATGTTTATTCGCAAACCAAAGTTTACCCTTCTGGAGAATTGTGTAATTTCATATGTATATACAATATATATGTATTTTCCTATATTCCGTATAATATTCTTCATTTTAATTATAATTATTTTATTGGAATTATAAACAATACAGATATGGGTCAAGTTGATTTTCTGGGGTTCATGACTTATTTATTTATTTATTTATTTATTTACTACTACTACTACTACTACTACTACTACTACTACTACTACTACTACTACTAGCTAAGCTACAGCCCTAGTTGGAAAAACAGTCTGTTACAAGCCCAATGGTTCCAACACGAAAAATACCCCAGTGAGGAAAGGAAATCAGGGAATAAATAATCTCTTTTTGAAAAGTAATGACTAAAAAATATAGAATATCTTAAAATCAATAACAGCGTTAATATAGATCTGTCATACGCAAACTATGAAGAGAGTCTTCATGATTATATAATATTGGGTGATAGATGATTTGAAATGCCATTTCCAGCGCTAATTTCCGACTGTGTTTATCTATTTATAGGAATAATTTCGAATATTACTACTAATAACGGTGTCTTCCCTGCTACTACTACTGATTAGGGTAATAGTAGTAGTTTGCGATTTATTTTATTTTTAACCAAAAAAAGCCTTTTTTTATATTTTTAACGCCAGAAAATATTTCTTTTTAATATTTGCAACTTCCCCCCCCCAAAAAAAAAATACTACTAGTAATGGTGTCTCTCATGCTACTACTACTGATTAGGGTAATAGTAGTAGTTTGCGATTTTTTTATTTTTAACCAAAAAAAGCCTTTTTTTATATTTTTAACGCCAGAAAATATTTCTTTTTAATATTTGCAACTCCCCCCCCCCAAAAAAAAATACTACTAATAACGGTGTCTTCCCTGCTACTACTACTGATTAGGGTAATAGTAGTAGTTTGCGATTTATTTTATTTTTAACCAAAAAAA
The DNA here is from genome assembly GCF_036898095.1 of Palaemon carinicauda. Lineage (NCBI taxonomy): Eukaryota > Metazoa > Arthropoda > Malacostraca > Decapoda > Palaemonidae > Palaemon > Palaemon carinicauda. The sequence goes on from NC_090742.1 coordinate 3,225,010, forward strand.
AGCCTTTTTTTTATATTTTTAACGCCAGAAAAATATTTCTTTTTAATATTTGCAACTCCCCCCCCCCAAAAAAAAAAAAATACTACTAGTAATGGTGTCTCTCATGCTACTACTACTGATTAGGGTAATAGTAGTAGTTTGCGATTTATTTTATTTTTAACCAAAAAAAAGCCTTTTTTTATATTTTTAACGCCAGAAAATATTTCTTTTTAATATTTGCAACTCCCCCCCCCCAAAAAAAATACTACTAGTAATGGTGTCTCTCATGCTACTACTACTGATTAGGGTAATAGTAGTAGTTTGCGATTTATTTTATTTTTAACCAAAAAAAGCCTTTTTTTATATTTTTAACGCCAGAAAATATTTCTTTTTAATATTTGCAACTCCCCCCCCCAAAAAAAAAAATACTACTAGTAATGGTGTCTCTCATGCTACTACTACTGATTAGGGTAATAGTAGTAGTTTGCGATTTATTTTATTTCTAACCAAAAAAAGCCTTTTTTTATATTTTTAACGCCAGAAAATATTTCTTTTTAATATTTGCAACTCCCCCCCCCAAAAAAAAAAAATACTACTAGTAATGGTGTCTCTCATGCTACTACTACTGATTAGGGTAATAGTAGTAGTTTGCGATTTTTTTATTTTTAACCAAAAAAAGTATTTTTTTTTTATATTTTTAACGCCAGAAAATATTTCTTTTTAATATTTGCAACTCCCCCCCCAAAAAAAAAATACTACTAGTAATGGTGTCTCTCATGCTACTACTACTGATTAGGGTAATAGTAGTAGTTTGCGATTTTTTTATTTTTAACCAAAAAAAGTATTTTTTTTTTATATTTTTAACGCCAGAAAATATTTCTTTTTAATATTTGCAACTCCCCCCCCCAAAAAAAATACTACTAGTAATGGTGTCTCTCATGCTACTACTACTGATTAGGGTAATAGTAGTAGTTTGCGATTTTTTATTTTTAACCAAAAAAAGTATTTTTTTTTTTATATTTTTAACGCCAGAAAATATTTCTTTTTAATATTTGCAACTCCCCCCCCAAAAAAAAATACTACTAGTAATGGTGTCTCTCATGCTACTACTACTGATTAGGGTAATAATAGTAGTTTGCGATTTATTTTATTTTTAACCAAAAAAAGCCTTTTTTTATATTTTTAACGCCAGAAAATATTTCTTTTTAATATTTGCAACTCCCCCCCCCAAAAAAAATACTACTAGTAATGGTGTCTCTCATGCTACTACTACTGATTAGGGTAATAGTAGTAGTTTGCGATTTTTTTATTTTTAACCAAAAAAAGTCTTTTTTTATATATTTTTAACGCCAGAAAATATTTCTTTTTAATATTTGCAACTCCCCCCCCAAAAAAAAATACTACTAGTAATGGTGTCTCTCATGCTACTACTACTGATTAGGGTAATAATAGTAGTTTGCGATTTATTTTATTTTTAACCAAAAAAAGCCTTTTTTTATATTTTTAACGCCAGAAAATATTTCTTTTTAATATTTGCAACTCCCCCCCCCCCCCAAAAAAAAATACTACTAGTAATGGTGTCTCTCATGCTACTACTACTGATTAGGGTAATAGTAGTAGTTTGCGATTTTTTTATTTTTAACCAAAAAAAGTCTTTTTTTATATATTTTTAACGCCAGAAAATATTTCTTTTTAATATTTGCAACTCCCCCCCCCAAAAAAAATACTACTAGTAATGGTGTCTCTCATGCTACTACTACTGATTAGGGTAATAGTAGTAGTTTGCGATTTTTTTATTTTTAACCAAAAAAAGTATTTTTTTTTTATATTTTTAACGCCAGAAAATATTTCTTTTTAATATTTGCAACTCCCCCCCCCCAAAAAAAAATACTACTAGTAATGGTGTCTCTCATGCTGCTACTACTGATTAGGGTAATAGTAGTAGTTTGCGATTTATTTTATTTTTAACCAAAAAAAGCCTTTTTTTATATTTTTAACGCCAGAAAATATTTCTTTTTAATATTTGCAACTCCCCCCCCCAAAAAAAAATACTACTAGTAATGGTGTCTCTCATGCTACTACTACTGATTAGGGTAATAGTAGTAGTTTGCGATTTTTTTATTTTTAACCAAAAAAAGTCTTTTTTTATATATTTTTAACGCCAGAAAATATTTCTTTTTAATATTTGCAACTCCCCCCCCCCAAAAAAAAAAAAATACTACTAGTAATGGTGTCTCTCATGCTACTACTACTGATTAGGGTAATAGTAGTAGTTTGCGATTTATTTTATTTTTAACCAAAAAAAGCCTTTTTTTATATTTTTAACGCCAGAAAATATTTCTTTTTAATATTTGCAACTCCCCCCCCCAAAAAAAAATACTACTAGTAATGGTGTCTCTCATGCTACTACTACTGATTAGGGTAATAGTAGTAGTTTGCGATTTTTTTATTTTTAACCAAAAAAAGTCTTTTTTTATATATTTTTAACGCCAGAAAATATTTCTTTTTAATATTTGCAACTCCCCCCCAAAAAAAAATACTACTAGTAATGGTGTCTCTCATGCTACTACTACTGATTAGGGTAATAGTAGTAGTTTGCGATTTTTTTATTTTTAACCAAAAAAAGTATTTTTTTTTTATATTTTTAACGCCAGAAAATATTTCTTTTTAATATTTGCAACTCCCCCCCCCAAAAAAAAATACTACTAGTAATGGTGTCTCTCATGCTACTACTACTGATTAGGGTAATAGTAGTAGTTTGCGATTTTTTTATTTTTAACCAAAAAAAGTATTTTTTTTTTATATTTTTAACGCCAGAAAATATTTCTTTTTAATATTTGCAACTCCCCCCCCCCAAAAAAAAATACTACTAGTAATGGTGTCTCTCATGCTACTACTACTGATTAGGGTAATAGTAGTAGTTTGCGATTTTTTTATTTTTAACCAAAAAAAGTATTTTTTTTTTATATTTTTAACGCCAGAAAATATTTCTTTTTAATATTTGCAACTCCCCCCCCCAAAAAAAAATACTACTAGTAATGGTGTCTCTCATGCTACTACTACTGATTAGGGTAATAATAGTAGTTTGCGATTTATTTTATTTTTAACCAAAAAAAGCCTTTTTTTATATTTTTAACGCCAGAAAATATTTCTTTTTAATATTTGCAACTCCCCCCCCAAAAAAAAATACTACTAGTAATGGTGTCTCTCATGCTACTACTACTGATTAGGGTAATAGTAGTAGTTTGCGATTTTTTTATTTTAACCAAAAAAAGTCTTTTTTTATATATTTTTAACGCCAGAAAATATTTCTTTTTAATATTTGCAACTCCCCCCCCCAAAAAAAATACTACTAGTAATGGTGTCTCTCATGCTACTACTACTGATTAGGGTAATAGTAGTAGTTTGCGATTTTTTTATTTTTAACCAAAAAAAGTATTTTTTTTTTATATTTTTAACGCCAGAAAATATTTCTTTTTAATATTTGCAACTCCCCCCCCAAAAAAAAAATACTACTAGTAATGGTGTCTCTCATGCTACTACTACTGATTAGGGTAATAGTAGTAGTTTGCGATTTTTTTATTTTTAACCAAAAAAAGTATTTTTTTTTTTATATTTTTAACGCCAGAAAATATTTCTTTTTAATATTTGCAACTCCCCCCCCAAAAAAAAATACTACTAGTAATGGTGTCTCTCATGCTACTACTACTGATTAGGGTAATAATAGTAGTTTGCGATTTATTTTATTTTTAACCAAAAAAAGCCTTTTTTTATATTTTTAACGCCAGAAAATATTTCTTTTTAATATTTGCAACTCCCCCCCCCCCAAAAAAAAAAATACTACTAGTAATGGTGTCTCTCATGCTACTACTACTGATTAGGGTAATAGTAGTAGTTTGCGATTTTTTTATTTTTAACCAAAAAAAGTATTTTTTTTTTATATTTTTAACGCCAGAAAATATTTCTTTTTAATATTTGCAACTCCCCCCCCAAAAAAAAATACTACTAGTAATGGTGTCTCTCATGCTACTACTACTGATTAGGGTAATAATAGTAGTTTGCGATTTATTTTATTTTTAACCAAAAAAAGCCTTTTTTTATATTTTTAACGCCAGAAAATATTTCTTTTTAATATTTGCAACTCCCCCCCCCCAAAAAAAAATACTACTAGTAATGGTGTCTCTCATGCTACTACTACTGATTAGGGTAATAGTAGTAGTTTGCGATTTTTTTATTTTTAACCAAAAAAAAGTCTTTTTTTATATATTTTTAACGCCAGAAAATATTTCTTTTTTAATATTTGCAACTCCCCCCCCAAAAAAAAATACTACTAGTAATGGTGTCTCTCATGCTACTACTACTGATTAGGGTAATAGTAGTAGTTTGCGATTTTTTTATTTTTAACCAAAAAAAGTATTTTTTTTTTATATTTTTAACGCCAGAAAATATTTCTTTTTAATATTTGCAACTCCCCCCCCCAAAAAAAAATACTACTAGTAATGGTGTCTCTCATGCTACTACTACTGATTAGGGTAATAATAGTAGTTTGCGATTTATTTTATTTTTAACCAAAAAAAGCCTTTTTTTATATTTTTAACGCCAGAAAATATTTCTTTTTTAATATTTGCAACTCCCCCCCCAAAAAAAAATACTACTAGTAATGGTGTCTCTCATGCTACTACTACTGATTAGGGTAATAATAATAGTTTGCGATTTATTTTATTTTTAACCAAAAAAAGCCTTTTTTTATATTTTTAACGCCAGAAAATATTTCTTTTTAATATTTGCAACTCCCCCCCCCCCCAAAAAAAAAATACTACTAGTAATGGTGTCTCTCATGCTACTACTACTGATTAGGGTAATAGTAGTAGTTTGCGATTTTTTTATTTTTAACCAAAAAAAGTATTTTTTTTTTATATTTTTAACGCCAGAAAATATTTCTTTTTAATATTTGCAACTCCCCCCCCAAAAAAAAATACTACTAGTAATGGTGTCTCTCATGCTACTACTACTGATTAGGGTAATAATAGTAGTTTGCGATTTATTTTATTTTTAACCAAAAAAAGCCTTTTTTTATATTTTTAACGCCAGAAAATATTTCTTTTTAATATTTGCAACTCCCCCCCCCAAAAAAAAAATACTACTAGTAATGGTGTCTCTCATGCTACTACTACTGATTAGGGTAATAGTAGTAGTTTGCGATTTTTTTATTTTTAACCAAAAAAAGTATTTTTTTTTTATATTTTTAACGCCAGAAAATATTTCTTTTTAATATTTGCAACTCCCCCCCCAAAAAAAAATACTACTAGTAATGGTGTCTCTCATGCTACTACTACTGATTAGGGTAATAATAGTAGTTTGCGATTTTTTTATTTTTAACCAAAAAAAGTATTTTTTTTTTATATTTTTAACGCCAGAAAATATTTCTTTTTAATATTTGCAACTCCCCCCCCAAAAAAAAAATACTACTAGTAATGGTGTCTCTCATGCTACTACTACTGATTAGGGTAATAGTAGTAGTTTGCGATTTTTTTATTTTTAACCAAAAAAAGTATTTTTTTTTTATATTTTTAACGCCAGAAAATATTTCTTTTTAATATTTGCAACTCCCCCCCCAAAAAAAAATACTACTAGTAATGGTGTCTCTCATGCTACTACTACTGATTAGGGTAATAATAGTAGTTTGCGATTTATTTTATTTTTAACCAAAAAAAGCCTTTTTTTATATTTTTAACGCCAGAAAATATTTCTTTTTAATATTTGCAACTCCCCCCCCCCAAAAAAAAAAAAATACTACTAGTAATGGTGTCTCTCATGCTACTACTACTGATTAGGGTAATAATAGTAGTTTGCGATTTTTTTATTTTTAACCAAAAAAAGTATTTTTTTTTTATATTTTTAACGCCAGAAAATATTTCTTTTTAATATTTGCAACTCCCCCCCCCCAAAAAAAAATACTACTAGTAATGGTGTCTCTCATGCTGCTACTACTACTGATTAGGGTAATAGTAGTAGTTTGCGATTTTTTTATTTTTAACCAAAAAAAGTCTTTTTTTATATATTTTTAACGCCAGAAAATATTTCTTTTTAATATTTGCAACTCCCCCCCCAAAAAAAAATACTACTAGTAATGGTGTCTCTCATGCTACTACTACTGATTAGGGTAATAGTAGTAGTTTGCGATTTTTTTATTTTTAACCAAAAAAAGTATTTTTTTTTTATATTTTTAACGCCAGAAAATATTTCTTTTTAATATTTGCAACTCCCCCCCCAAAAAAAAATACTACTAGTAATGGTGTCTCTCATGCTACTACTACTGATTAGGGTAATAGTAGTAGTTTGCGATTTTTTTATTTTTAACCAAAAAAAGTCTTTTTTTTTATATTTTTAACGCCAGAAAATATTTCTTTTTAATATTTGCAACTCCCCCCCCAAAAAAAAAATACTACTAGTAATGGTGTCTCTCATGCTACTACTACTGATTAGGGTAATAGTAGTAGTTTGCGATTTTTTTATTTTTAACCAAAAAAAGTATTTTTTTTTTTATATTTTTAACGCCAGAAAATATTTCTTTTTAATATTTGCAACTCCCCCCCCAAAAAAAAAATACTACTAGTAATGGTGTCTCTCATGCTACTACTACTGATTAGGGTAATAGTAGTAGTTTGCGATTTTTTTATTTTTAACCAAAAAAAGTATTTTTTTTTTATATTTTTAACGCCAGAAAATATTTCTTTTTAATATTTGCAACTCCCCCCCCCCAAAAAAAAATACTACTAGTAATGGTGTCTCTCATGCTGCTACTACTACTGATTAGGGTAATAGTAGTAGTTTGCGATTTTTTTATTTTTAACCAAAAAAAGTCTTTTTTTATATATTTTTAACGCCAGAAAATATTTCTTTTTAATATTTGCAACTCCCCCCCCAAAAAAAAATACTACTAGTAATGGTGTCTCTCATGCTACTACTACTGATTAGGGTAATAGTAGTAGTTTGCGATTTTTTTATTTTTAACCAAAAAAAGTATTTTTTTTTTTATATTTTTAACGCCAGAAAATATTTCTTTTTAATATTTGCAACTCCCCCCCCAAAAAAAAATACTACTAGTAATGGTGTCTCTCATGCTACTACTACTGATTAGGGTAATAGTAGTAGTTTGCGATTTTTTTATTTTTAACCAAAAAAAGTATTTTTTTTTTATATTTTTAACGCCAGAAAATATTTCTTTTTAATATTTGCAACTCCCCCCCCCAAAAAAAAATACTACTAGTAATGGTGTCTCTCATGCTACTACTACTGATTAGGGTAATAGTAGTAGTTTGCGATTTTTTTATTTTTAACCAAAAAAAGTATTTTTTTTTATATTTTTAACGCCAGAAAATATTTCTTTTTAATATTTGCAACTCCCCCCCCCCCCAAAAAAAAAAATACTACTAGTAATGGTGTCTCTCATGCTACTACTACTGATTAGGGTAATAATAGTAGTTTGCGATTTTTTTATTTTTAACCAAAAAAAGTCTTTTTTTTATATTTTTAACGCCAGAAAATATTTCTTTTTAATATTTGCAACTCCCCCCCCCCCCAAAAAAAAATACTACTAGTAATGGTGTCTCTCATGCTACTACTACTGATTAGGGTAATAGTAGTAGTTTGCGATTTTTTTATTTTTAACCAAAAAGTCTTTTTTTTTATATTTTTAACGCCAGAAAATATTTTTTTTTATATTTTTAACTCCCAAAAAACGTTTTCTTTTAATATTTTACCCCCCCAAGAAAAGTTTTTTTTTTTTTGTACTTCTAAACCCCTTAAGACGTCTTTTTTTTAATTGAATATTTTTAACCCCTCAGAAAATGTTCTTTATTATATTGCTAAACTCTGGAAAACGCCTTTTTAATATTTCTAAACACCTTAAAAACTTTTTTTCACCAGAAAACATTTTAGAAAATATTTTTAATCCCTCAGAAAATGTTTTTTATTATGATATTTCTAAACTCCGGAAAACGCCTTTTTAATACTTCTAAACTCCTTAAAAACATTTTTTTCCCCAGAAAACTTTTTTTTTTTTTTTTTAAATATTTTTAACAAAAATGGTTTTTAATATTTACCAAATGCTTTTATTTTATATTTTAACCAAAACACGCTTTTTGAATGTATCCAAGAAAAAAACCTTTTAAAAAATATTTTTAACGAAAAAAACCCTTTTTGATATTTTCAATGAAATTTTTTCTTATTTTTAACCAGAAATAAACTATATGCCATCAGAACGTAGGACATTGAATATCTATTTTTAAAGTTTTTGTGTGTCATGGTTCCCAATAACTGTAATATTTAGATTCATAAACTTGCAAAACATAATATGTAAATCACAACGGAATACCATTTTTGTCTAACGCTTATGGAATTTGAAAATAGTTAACTGCCGTAAATATTTCAGAATCGTTATTTTAGGAGAATAATTTTTCTGATATAAACAGTTTAGTGAGATCTGTGTTATTGTATGGACGTGAGTCATCCTGACAATGAAACAATATCCTACAGATTTTGTAGATTTGAGAACAAAGCCCTCAGAAGGATACTGGGATTGAATTGGCAGGACTGGATTAGAAATAAAACTATAAGAGAGATTACTCATGTGACTTATGTGGTTGAAATCATGGTGAGGGGTAGATGGAGATGGTTTTGGCATGCTCTTCGCACTTCCCAAGAGAGATTAGTTCACCAAACTTTCAACTGGGCTACACAAGGCACCAGAAGAGTTTGAAGACCCAGGCCTACATGGCTGAGGACTATGAAGCGTGAAGTAGATGATGATGATTGGAGAAGTATTGATTTATAAACTCGGGATAGAGACGACTGGCGAAATTTAACCGAGGCCCTTTGCGTCAATAGGCGTAGGAGATTATTATTATTATTATTATTATTATTATTATCATCATCATCATCTAAGCTATAACCCTAGTTGGAAAAGCAGGATGCTATAAGCCCAAGGGCTCCAACAAGGAAAACAGCCCTGTTAGGAATGGAATTAAGGAAATTAATGGTAAAGTAGGAAATGATGAATGGAAAAGTATTGGTTTAAAAGCTCAAGACAGAGACGACTGTCTAAATCTAACCGAGGCATAGGCGTAGGAGGAGATGATGATGATGATAATGATTTTAGAAGAATAATTTTCTGTGATTAAAAAAAGTATATTGGAATTGCTACTGTATATGTAATGTGAGAAATTGTATTGCTGGGCGAATTAAATATATGCCCTGATGCATATGTATGCTGTATACCCAAGTATGAGTTTGATTACCTGAATCACAATGAATTTGTACATTTGCATGTTGTGCTGTGAGAGCTCTCGAGTGTGTACTGCCTCAGTTTCTGTTTTCCCTTTAAAGGGAGTTTTCGTTTGACATTGCAGGTGTGGAGATATTATTATTATTATTATTATTATTATTATTATTATTATTATTATTATTATTATTATCGTCATCTAAGCTACAACCCTATTTGGAAAAGCAGGATGCTATGATTATTCCCAAGGGCTCCAACAGGTAAAAATATCCCAATGAAGAAAGGAAACAAGGAAATTGATAAACTGCAAGATGAGTAATGAACAATTAAAACTAAATATTTTAAGAAGAGCAATAACATTGAAATAGATCTTTCATATATATATATATATATATATATATATATATATATATATATATATTTATATATATATATATACACACACACACATATATATATATATATATATATATATATATATATATATATATATATATGTGTGTGTGTGTGTAAAGAGTAAGATAAAAAGGAATAGCATGCCCGAGTGTACCCTCAATCAAGAGAACTCTAACCCAAGACAATGCAAGATTATGGCACAGAGGTTATGGCACTACCCAAGACTATAGAACAATGGTTTGATTCTGGAGTGTCTTAAAAGAGCTGCTTACCATAGCTGAAGAGTCTCTTCAACTCTTGACAAGTAGAAAGTAGCCACTGAAGAATTACAGAAGAATTACAGTGCAGTAATTAACCCCTTGAGCGAAGCAAGTATTGTTTGGTAATCTCAGGGTCATCAGGTGTATGAGGACAGAGGAGTATGTGTAAATAATAGGCGATATGGATCAATTGTAATACTCTCTGGCCAGTCAAAGAAAACAATAGTCCTCTAGCGGTACTATATCAACGGGTTGCTGGTGCCATGGTCAATTTAGTACCTATAGCCTTGTATCGTCCTATTTTTCTAACTAGGGTTGTAGTTTAGCTATGGTCAATTCTTTTTAGTGAGGCAGATTTGCACTGACTCGTAGGGGTGCCCTTTTACCTCGGAAAAGGTTCCTGATCGCTGATTGGTTGGACAAGATAATTCTAACCAATCAGATAACAGTAAACATTTCCGAGCTAAAATGGCACCGCTGCGAGTCAGTGCAAATGCGCCTCATTGAAACAAAAATTACTATAGTAGTAATGATAGTAGTGATAAAGGGCAGTATAAATTTTGGTTCTCTTTGTCAGTGAAATTAATTTATGTAATTATATGCAAATTTATGTTAATTAAATCCTATTTGAATCCCCATTGGTTTAGTCATTTCGAAAAATTTGTAATTTTTTGGAAACGGATATTTTGTCTCCTCTCGCTATTTAAAAAAAAAAAAATTAATACATAGATTTATTCTAATGTTTTTCATTTAAGAAGGTTTGTTTTGGAATCTGTGTTCAATTCTCATTTGAAAATATGGGGTGCATTTAATTCTCATATATAAAATGAATTTAATCAAAACTTTTATTCAATTTTTACGGACTTTTGTTGATTCTTTCGAATTTTTCTGCTTAGGAAAATATCCACAAATTACTTTGAATTTCAATTAGGATGGTTAGTACACTTTTTATTTTTATGCAACTGAGATCGATTAATATATATATATATATATATATATATATATATATATATATATATATATATATATATATATATATATATATATATATAACTGGGCTCCATAAGGCACTAGAACAGTAGGAAGAACCAGGTCTACATGGCTGAGGACTATGATGCGTGAAGTAGGAGAGAGACTGCTGGCGAAATATAACCGAGGGCCTTTGTGTCAATAGGCTTAGATAATATATATATATATATATATATATATATATATATATATATATATATATATATATATATATATGTATATGTGTGTGTGCGTGTGTGTACATATGTATAATTTTTAAATACCTTAGAAAATGTAAATTGATCTTTCAGTTGTCAGTTTATATTACGCATATTGAACGTCAAAGTGATTTTGTTACGCTTATATATATATACATATATATATATATATATATATATATATATATATATATATATATATATATATGTATGTATATATATATATATATATATATATATATATATATATACATATATATATATATATGATAAATTTTTGCACATTTAGACGTGTTTTTCATATTCAAATAAGCCATATATATTTTTGATACATTAATGTCTGGATTCTCTTAACGACCTCGGGATCAGAGCCCCAGGCGAAATCGCTCAAAGACAAGAGCTTGTAGCTTATTTGAATATATATATATATATATATACATATATATATATATATATATATATATATATATATATATATATATATATATATATATATATATTCATATATATATTTATATATATGTGTATATATATATATATATATATATATATATATATATATTAAATAATTAGCATAAGAAGCAATTGCTTGTATAAACAAAACAATATTAAGAGAATTAAGTAAATAACTTTTGAAGCTGAAAGTAAATGTTTAAAGGAATAAATATCTCTTCTCTTCTTCCACAATTAATTTCTTCAGTCAATATTTACTTTTCCTTCTTGACTGTTCCTCTTGAAGGTCATTGCTGTTCTTAAAGGATTCTTTTGTTTTATAATTTTATATATATATATATATATATATATATATATATATATATATATATATTTTATGTTGTTGCTGTGGGCGTTTTGATATTTTTTTAGGAGTTGAAAATTTATTGATATAGTGATTAATTTTTTTCTTAGTTTTAGATTTTTATCTTTTTTTTTGCTAAATGCGTTTTGATGTAATTTTTTGTTTATGAAAAGATAAAAAGAAATAGTTATTAAAGGAAAGGTAGGTGGTGGTTTTTTCTCTCACTTTAAGAAAGTGGTTTTTCTCTCATTAAAGGTTGTTTTTCTGTCACTGAAAGTTGGGGTCTCTCTCAGTAAAGGTTGTTTTATCTTTCACTAAAGGTTGTTTTTCCTTTACAGAAAGTTGGTTTTTCTCTTAGTAAGTGTTGCTTTTTTCTAACTAAAAGTTGTTTTTTCTCACAGAAAGTTGGTTTTTCTCTTAGTAAGTGTTGCTTTTTTTCTAACTAAAAGTTGTTTTTTCTCATTGAAAGTTGGTTTTTCTCTCAATAAGTGTTGCTTTTTTCTCACTGAAAGTTGGTTTTTCTCACTAAAGGTGTGTTTTTTATCACAGTAAAATTTGGTTTTTCTCTCAGTAAAGATTGTTTTTTCTCTCACTATAGGCTGTTTTTTCTCTCACTGAAAGTTGGTTCTTCTCTCACTTAAAGTTGTTTTTTTTCTCTCACTGAAAGTTGGTTTTTCTCTTACTGAAAGTTGTTTTTTCTCTCACTTAAGGTTGTTTTTCTCTCACCAAAGATTTTTTTCTCTCTCACTGAAAGTTGGTTTTTCTCTCACTAAAGATCGTTTTTTTTCTTTCACTGAAAGTTTGATTTTCTCTCCCTAAAGATTGTTTTTTTTCTCTCTCACTGAAAGTTGGTTCTTCTCTCACTAAAGATTGTTTTTTTTTCTCTCACTGAAAATTGGTTTTTCTCTCACTTAAGATTGTTTATTTCTCTCACTTAAGATTGTTCATTTCTCTCACTGAAAGTTGGTTTTTCTCTCCCTAAATGTTTTTTTCTCTCACTGAAGATTACATTTTCTCTCTCTGAAAGAAAAACTTTAAGAATCACTCATATCTTTTTTAAGCAGCTCCATCACAAAGCGTTTGTCAGATTTAATTTTAAAACGGAATCTTTCTGTGGAAAATGAGATGAGCTGAAATCTCTTAAACTGCGCTTTAAGCATAGTATTAATTAATTCCCCCCCCCCCCGGGTCAATTAAGCGCAATGCACACGTAAGAGATTTTATTTTAAGACGTTGAGAAGTCTTTTGAGTTCTTGTGAAGATCTTGAAGTTAGAAATTTGCGAGAGAAGTTTCATTTCTATTGGTGTTTTTGAGTTGTTCATAAGATGATTTCTAGCTTGAGTTGGGGGGAATTTGAATGAATTTTCTTCGTAATTACCTCCGCCAAAGAAATTGGGAGGAGGTTATGTTCCCCCCTCCCCTCCTGTTTGTCCGTGTGTCTGTGAAGATCTTTGAGAAAAGTTTCATTTCTGGTATTTGTGTTTTTGAGTTGTTCACAAGATGATTACTAGCTTGAGTTGGGGAGATTTGAATTGATGTTCTTCATAATTACCTCTGCCAAAGAAATTGAGAGGAGGTTATGTTCCCCTCCCCCCCCCTGTTTGTCCATGTGTCTGTTTGTGAACTACTTCCTGGCGATCACAATTAATTGTTATTTTGAGACGTGGAAGTGATTCAATTTTCAAAGTCTTAGGTCAAAGGTCAAGGTCAAGGTTGAGCAAAAGGTCGATCGAATTAAGCCTGGTTTCGAGAAATAAGCTGCGGTGGCGGAGGTCTGCACTATCAGTGTGCTTTTCTAGTTAAGTATTTATTCATTAATTTTATTATGCTCGTTTTCAAATCTTTTTTTATAACTATAAACACTTTCAAATCTTTTATTTGTATCTATAAACACTTTCAAATCTTTTATTTGTATCTATAAACACTTTCAAATCTTTTATTTGTATCTATAAACACTTTCAGATCTTTTATTTGTATCTATAAACTCTCTCAAATCTTTTATTTGTATCTATAAACACTTTCAAATCTTTTATTTGTATCTATAAACACTTTCAAATCTTTTATTTGTATCTATAAACTCTTTCAAATCTTTTATTTGTATCTATAAACTCTCTCAAATCTTTTATTTGTATCTATAAACTCTCTCAAATCTTTTATTTGTATCTATAAACTCTTTCAAATCTTTTATTTGTATCTATAAACTCTTTCAAATCTTTTATTTGTATCTATAAACTCTCTCAAATCTTTTATTTGTATCTATAAACTCTCTCAAATCTTTTATTTGTATCTATAAACTCTCTCAAATCTTTTATTTGTATCTATAAACACTCAAATCTTTTATTTGTATCTATAAACTCTTTCAAATCTTTTATTTGTATCTATAAACTCTTTCAAATCTTTTATTTGTATCTATAAACACTTTCAAATCTTTTATTTGTATCTATAAACTCTTTCAAATCTTTTATTTGTATCTATAAACACTTTCAAATCTTTTATTTGTATCTATAAACACTTTCAAATCTTTTATTTGTATCTATAAACTCTTTCAAATCTTTTATTTGTATCTATAAACACTTTCAAATCTTTTATTTGTATCTATAAACACTTTCAAATCTTTTATTTGTATCTATAAACTCTTTCAAATCTTTTATTTGTATCTATAAACTCTTTCAAATCTTTTATTTGTATATATAAACACTTTAATATCTTTTATTTGTATCTATAAACACTTTCAAATCTTTTATTTGTATCTATAAACACTTTCAAATCTTTTATTTGTATCTATAAACTCTTTCAAATCTATTTGTATCTATAAACACTTTCAAATCTTTTATTTGTATCTATAAACACTTTCAAATCTTTTATTTGTATCTATAAACACTTTTAAATCTTTTATGTGTATCTATAAACACTTGCAAGTCTTTTATTTGTATCTATAAACTCTTTCAAATCTTTTATGTGTATCTATAAACACTTTCAAATCTTTTATTTGTATCTATAAACACTTTCAAATCTTTTATTTGTATCTATAAACTCTTTCAAATCTTTTATTTGTATCTATAAACTCTCTCAAATCTTTTATTTGTATCTATAAACTCTCTCAAATCTTTTATTTGTATCTATAAACACTCTCAAATCTTTTATTTGTATCTATAAACACTCAAATCTTTTATTTGTATCTATAAACACTCTCAAATCTTTTATTTGTATCTATAAACTCTTTCAAATCTTTTATTTGTATCTATAAACTCTTTCAAATCTTTTATTTGTATCTATAAACTCTTTCAAATCTTTTATTTGTATCTATAAACTCTCTCAAATCTTTTATTTGTATCTATAAACTCTCTCAAATCTTTTATTTGTATCTATAAACTCTTTCAAATCTTTTATTTGTATCTATAAACTCTTTCAAATCTTTTATTTGTATCTATAAACTCTCTCAAATCTTTTATTTGTATCTATAAACTCTCTCAAATCTTTTATTTGTATCTATAAACTCTCTCAAATCTTTTATTTGTATCTATAAACACTCAAATCTTTTATTTGTATCTATAAACTCTTTCAAATCTTTTATTTGTATCTATAAACTCTTTCAAATCTTTTATTTGTATCTATAAACACTTTCAAATCTTTTATTTGTATCTATAAACTCTTTCAAATCTTTTATTTGTATCTATAAACACTTTCAAATCTTTTATTTGTATCTATAAACACTTTCAAATCTTTTATTTGTATCTATAAACTCTTTCAAATCTTTTATTTGTATCTATAAACACTTTCAAATCTTTTATTTGTATCTATAAACACTTTCAAATCTTTTATTTGTATCTATAAACTCTTTCAAATCTTTTATTTGTATCTATAAACTCTTTCAAATCTTTTATTTGTATATATAAACACTTTAATATCTTTTATTTGTATCTATAAACACTTTCAAATCTTTTATTTGTATCTATAAACACTTTCAAATCTTTTATTTGTATCTATAAACTCTTTCAAATCTATTTGTATCTATAAACACTTTCAAATCTTTTATTTGTATCTATAAACACTTTCAAATCTTTTATTTGTATCTATAAACACTTTTAAATCTTTTATGTGTATCTATAAACACTTGCAAGTCTTTTATTTGTATCTATAAACTCTTTCAAATCTTTTATGTGTATCTATAAACACTTTCAAATCTTTTATTTGTATCTATAAACACTTTCAAATCTTTTATTTGTATCTATAAACTCTTTCAAATCTTTTATTTGTATCTATAAACTCTCTCAAATCTTTTATTTGTATCTATAAACTCTCTCAAATCTTTTATTTGTATCTATAAACACTCTCAAATCTTTTATTTGTATCTATAAACACTCAAATCTTTTATTTGTATCTATAAACACTCTCAAATCTTTTATTTGTATCTATAAACTCTTTCAAATCTTTTATTTGTATCTATAAACTCTTTCAAATCTTTTATTTGTATCTATAAACACTTTCAAATCTTTTATTTGTATCTATAAACTCTCTCAAATCTTTTATTTGTATCTATAAACTCTCTCAAATCTTTTATTTGTATCTATAAACACTCTCAAATCTTTTATTTGTATCTATAAACACTCAAATCTTTTATTTGTATCTATAAACACTCAAATCTTTTATTTGTATCTATAAACTCTTTCAAATCTTTTATTTGTATCTATAAACTCTTTCAAATCTTTTATTTTTATCTATAAACTCTTTCAAATCTTTTATTTGTATCTATAAACTCTTTCAAATCTTTTATTTGTATCTATAAACACTTTCAAATCTTTTATTTGTATCTATAAACTTGTTCAAATATTTTATTTGTATCTATAAACTCTTTCAAGTCTTTTATTTGTATCTATAAACACTCAAATCTTTTATTTGTATCTATAAACACTTTCAAATCTTTTATTTGTATCTATAAACTCTTTCAAATCTTTTATTTGTATCTATAAACTCTTTCAAATCTTTTATTTGTATCTATAAACACTTTCAAATCTTTTATTTGTATCTATAAACTCTTTCAAATCTTTTATTTGTATCTATAAACACTTTCAAATCTTTTATTTGTATCTATAAACACTTTCAAATCTTTTATTTGTATCTATAAACACTTTCAAATCTTTTATTTGTATCTATAAACTCTTTCAAATCTTTTATTTGTATCTATAAACTCTTTCAAATCTTTTATTTGTATCTATAAACTCTTTCAAATCTTTTATTTGTATCTATAAACTCTTTCAAATCTTTTATTTGTATCTATAAACACTTTCAAATCTTTTATTTGTATCTATAAACTCTTTCAAATCTTTTATTTGTATCTATAAACACTTTCAAATCTTTTATTTGTATCTATAAACTCTTTCAAATCTTTTATTTGTATCTATAAACACTTTCAAATCTACTTTCAAATCTTTTATTTGTATCTATAAACACTTTAAAATCTTTTATTTGTATCTATAAACACTTTCAAATCTTTTATTTGTATCTATAAACTCTTTCAAATCTTTTATTTGTATCTATAAACTCTTTCAAATCTTTTATTTGTATCTATAAACACTTTCAAATCTTTTATTTGTATCTATAAACTCTTTCAAATCTTTTATTTGTATCTATAAACACTTTCAAATCTTTTATTTGTATCTATAAACACTTTCAAATCTTTCAATTGTATCTATAAACTCTTTCAAATCTTTTATTTGTATCTATAAACACTTTAATATCTCTTATTGTTATCTATAAACACTTTCAAACCTTTTATTTGTATCTATAAACTCTTTCAAATCTTTTATTTGTATCTATAAACACTTTCAAATCTTTTATTTATATCTATAAACACTTTCAAATCTTTTATGTGTATCTATAAACTCTTTCAAATCTTTTATGTGTATCTATAAACTTTCAAATCTTTTATTTGTATCTATAAACACTTTCAAATCTTTTATTTGTATCTATAAACACTTTCAAATCTTTTATTTGTATCTATAAACTCTTTCAAATCTTTTATGTGTATCTATAAACTTTCAAATCTTTTATTTGTATCT
>NC_090742.1:3250509-3268009 GCF_036898095.1 Palaemon carinicauda
TATTATTATTATTATTATTATTATTATTATTATTAGTTAAGCTTATTATTATTATTATTATTATTATTATTATTATTATTAGTTAAGCTACAACCCTATTTGGAAATGCAGGATGTTATAACTCCAGAGGTTCCAACCGCGAACAAATAGTCCAGAAAAGAAAAGAAATGAGGAAATAAATAAACTACAAGGGAAGTAATAAACAATTAGAATAAAATATTTTAAAAGGAGTAACAACATTAAAATAGATAATTCATATATATGAACAATAAAGAACTCAAAACAAAAAGCAGAGGACGAGAAATAAGATAGAAAAGTGTACCTCAAGCAAGGTAGCTGTACCCCAAGACAATTGAGGACTATGGTATATACATCAATTAAAAGTTACATTTTTAATACTATAAATGTCATCTCTTCATCTCAGTGTTCAAAGAAATAGAATTCTTTATATAACGTTAACTTTGACTAGTCAGTTGTCATAACTATCCTTTCATTACGATATTCATGAAATCAGAAAACCTGTATATATGAACACTTCAATAAGTGGAATAATTGTTCAGGTTAGAGTTCTCTTGCTTGAGGGTACACTCGGGCACACTATTCTCTTCCTCTTATTTTGTTGAAGTATTTATAGTCTTTAGAGGAAATATTTAATTTAATGTTTCTGTTTTTAAAATATTAAATTTTTCCTTGTTTCCTTTCCTTACTTGGCTATTTTCCCTGTTGGGACCCCTGGGCTTACAGCATCTTGCTTTTCCAACTAGGGTTGTAGCTTAGCAATTAATAATTATAATAATAATAATAATAATAATAATAATAATAATAATAATAATTAATAATAATAATAATAATAAACTGGTTGATTTGGTGAAGTATTAATTGGTATGAAACGTCTAGTTTATACCAGTGAACCATTTCAATATTTTCAGTGTTTTGAAACTTGTGGTATTCGCCAAGTCATACCTGAAATCATATCGGAAAAAAAAGGTTACCTAAAATAACTTTTGAGGAAAATGTCACATAAAATCAAGTTGGATGAAAAGGACTCCTAAAATCAAGTTGGAGGAAAAGTTCACCTAAAATCACTTTGGAGGAAAAGGACACCTAAAATCAAGTTGGATGAAAAGGACATCTAAAATCAAGTCTGAGGAAAAGGTCACCTAAAATCAAATTGGAGGAAAAGGTTACCTAAAATCACTTTGGAGGAAAAGGACATCTAAAATCAAGTTGGAAGAAAATGACACTTAAAATCAAGTTAGAGGAAAAGGACACCTATAATCAAGTTGGAGGAAAAGGACACCTGAAATCAAGTTAGAGGGAAAAGATATGTAAATCATATTTGAAAAAAGGACACCTGAAATCAAGTTAGAGGGAAAAGATATGTAAATCATATTTGAAAAAAGGACACCTGAAATCTAGTTGGAGGAAAAGGACACCTAAATCAAGTTGGAAGAAAAGTACACCTAAAATCAAGTTGTAGGAAAAGGTCATCTAAAATCCGGTTGGAGGAAACGTCCCCTAATATCAAGTTTGAGATAAAGCTCTCCTAAAATCGAGTTAGAGAATAAGATTACTTAAAATCAAGTTAGAGAAAAAGATCACCTAAAATCAAGTAGGAGGAAAAGGTCACATAAAATCAAGTTGGATGAAAAGGACACTTAAAATCAAGTTAGAGGAAAATGACACCTAAAATCAAGTTGGAGGAAAAGTTCACCTAAAATCAAGTTGGAGGAAAGGACACCTAAAATCAAGTTAGAGGAAAATGACACCTAAAATCAAGTTGGAGGAAAAGTTCACTTAAAATCAAGTTGGAGGAAAGGACACCTAAAATCAAGTTAGAGGAAAATGACACCTGAAATCAAGTTGGAGGAAAAGTTCACCTAAAATCAAGTTGGAGGAAAGGACACCTAAAATCAAGTTAGAGGGAAAAGATACGTAAATCATATTGGAAAAAAGGACACCTGAAATCTAGTTGGAGGGAAAGGTCACCTAAAATCAAGTTTGAAGAAAAGGTCACCTAAAATCAGTTTCGAGGAAACGTCCCCAAAAATCCGTTTCGAGGAAACGTCCCCAAAAATCCGTTTCGAGGAAACGTCCCCAAAAATCAAGTTGGAGGAAAGGATACCTAAAATCAAGTTAGAGGGAAGATATACGTAAATCATGTCGGAAAAAAGGACACCTGAAATCTAGTTGGAGGAAAATGACACTTAAAATCAAGTTAGAGGAAAAGGACACCTAAAATCAAGTTGGAGGAAAGGACACCTAAAATCAAGTTGGAGGAAAGGACACCTAAAATCAAGTTAAAGGGAAAAGATACGTAAATCATATGGGAAAAAAGGACACCTGAAATCTAGTTGGAGGAAAAGGTCACCTAAAATCAAGGTAGAGGAAAAGGACACCTAAAATCAAGTTGAAGGAAAAGGTCACCTAAAATCCGGTTCGAGGAAACGTCCTCTAAAATCAAGTTGGAGATAAAGGTCTCCTAAAATCGAGTTAGAGAAAAAGGACGCCTAAAATCAAGTTGGAGAAAAAGATCACCTAAAATCAAGTTAGAGATAAAGGTCACCTAAAATCAAGTTGGAGGAAAAGGACACCAAAAAATCAAGAGAAAAGACCGAATGGGTTACACGTGAATCACATAGTTTACAACGAACAGAATATGATTTATAAACCAGTGTAAACGGAGATCATCCCGGAGAACTGACGAAGCTTCGAGTAACTCATAAAACTTTTATTTTGGCATCATAATTACATTACTACGAAAACGATTCTCTTGCCTACATCAATCCGAATTAAGTTGGACAGATTTTCCTTTTGTTCTGAAAGTGGAAAGAAGTAATGGCGCTGTCTTGCATATTTTTGATAAATCGCTTGAAATATATCTGTCCTTTTTATGACCGCTAGTATGTTCAGATTCTTATGACTTGAGGGTCATTTAATTCTCAATTTCACATGAATTCGCGGTATCTTTATTTCGCTGATGTGAGTCATCTTTTCTGTCCGTGAAATCACGATGGAAATAATTTCTTCATTAAGGTTACGTTCTCTAATGTTTATTATGGTCATAGAGTTTTACTAAATAAACTTTTTATGTCTCCTTAGTTTTCCTCGCCTATATTTACACAGTTCCTTGTGTAAGTGCATGTGAATAGGTATATATTTATATAAAGATACAATTATGGGAAATATTCTGCGGCACATTTTTTTCGACGGCATTTGTTCAATCAATGAAGTTGAGTAATTATGGTTATGTTCTGTGTATTCATAGTAGACCACTGAGAAATTTTAGCTGACGTCAGCACTTTTTATTTACGAAGTTCTCCCCCAAATCCTTGAATTATATACCTTAACTTGGTGAAAGGGTTTGTGTATTGCCATGATCAGCAAAGCTGTACTAGTCAAGGCCACCCATGGGTTGGTTTGGTGTGGGCGATCAGAGAAAAATCTCCCACCATCACTAATCTGCAGTGGCTAGCGTGGCCATACTCCAGACATGATTAAGGATATGTCTGAGGCCTTTGTTCTACTGTGGACCAGAAACTGCTGTATATGTTGCTGTTGTCGTCGTTGTTATTGTCTATATGTATGTATGTATGTATGTATATATATATATATACACACACACATATATATATATATATTGTATATATACATACATACACACACACACGTGTGTGTATGTGTGTGTGTAAGGAGTGAAGCTCCAAGCTCCTGACTTTTTAATACATTAATACATACATATTATACATACAGACAGACAGAGAGACACACACACACACTCATATATATATATATATACACGTATACATACACACATTATATGATACGTGCAAATGCGGTAAATTTGCGCAATCATGCCTTAGTGCAGTACTTGGCCCCCCCCCCCCCCCCCAGCAGTGGCTGAATCAACGACCATAATAAATCTCAAGATTCTTGATTCAACAAATGCATCCAGCATTTGAAAGCAGTTGTATATAGTGAGCTTCTCCCTCCCTCTCCCTCTCCCCCTCCCTCTCTCTCTCCCCTCTCCCCAGGTCTTGCATTAATGCACTATCTCCCCCAGTTGTTATCTTCGCTCATCCTCTCATCAGAATTCCTGGAAATGAGATTCTGTTTTGCTTTATTTGATGCGACAATTGATGATTATTTATGCTTTTATCATAATTGTATATTTTCATTTATTTTTCTACGTCTTTGTTTATGTTTTTTTTTTTTCAGTCGATGATTTTTTTATGCTCTTATCATAATTGTTTGTTATTTTAATATATTTTTGGATGTTTGTTTATTTGGTTTTTTAGTTTCGTAGTAGGTTGGCCAAGGCACCAGACACCCGTTGGGATGCTACCTCTTGAGAGTTATTGGGTCCTTTGACTGGCCAGACAGTACTACATTGGATCTCTCTCTCTCTCTCTCCCTACGTTTTCTTTTTCCTTCACATATTTAACATTCGTTAAGATGCTTCAGATTACCTTTTGATTATCTCTTATTTACATTTTTTAAACAATTCTCTCTCTCTCTCTCTCTCTCTCTCTCTCTCTCTCTCTCTCTCTCTGGGAATAGGAATCAAGGAATGTACTCTCTCCCCTTCATGCGATAGCATATCCAATTAAGGGACTTCAAGGGAACCGTCCCTTACTTCACTTGAAGCACACCCCTTCCCTCCCTCATTCCCTCCTCCCTCCTCCCTCCTTTATCCCCCTCTTGATTTCTCGGAATGTCATCTTTCCTCTTGGCTGGAGAGTAAACCTACAGCCACTGTGGTATACTATGTGTGGTGAAGCTTTGACCTATAGTGAAGATAATTCATTTTGCTATTCCTCCAACGGGGGGGGGGGGGTTGCGTTGTCTCTCCCTCCTCCTCCTCCTCCTCCTCCTTCTCCTCCTCCTCCTCTTATTATCTTACTTTATTGCCGCTCATAAAATTTCATCTACGTGATCAAGAAATTATTTCATTGCTTCTGTTTTTTTTTTTTTTTATTTGCTGTTCTCATTGTTTTAGTCATTTCTGTTTTCCATAACTTCTATCTCCATCATTTATATTAAACTAAGCTCTCCTGATGGCATGATATTCTCTCTCTCTCTCTCTCTCTCTCTCTCTCTCTCTCTCTCTCTCTCTCTCTCTCTCTCTCTCTCTCTCTCTCTCTCTTGTATTTGCCTCGCATCACCATTCAGTCCTACACTTTCTTCAAATATTCTTTCAATTTTCTCTTATTGGCGTTTTTTAAACAATTCTCTCTCTCTCTCTCTCTCTCTCTCTCTCTCTCTCTCTCTCTCTCTCTCTCTCTCTCTCTCTCTTGTATTTGCCTCGCATCACCATTCAGTCCTACACTTTCATCAAATATTCTTTCAATTTTCTCTTATTGGCGTTTTTTAAACAATTCTCTCTCTCTCTCTCTCTCTCTCTCTCTCTCTCTCTCTCTCTCTCTCTCTCTCTCTCTCTCTCTCTCTCTCTCTCTCTCTCTCTTGTATTTGCCTCGCATCACCATTCAGTCCTACACTTTCATCAAATATTCTTTCAATTTTCTCTTATTGGCGTTTTTTAAACAATTCTCTCTCTCTCTCTCTCTCTCTCTCTCTCTCTCTCTCTCTCTCTCTCTCTCTCTCTCTCTCTCTCTCTCTCTTGTATTTGCCTCGCATCACCATTCAGTCCTACACTTTCATCAAATATTCTTTCAATTTTCTCTTATTGGCGTTTTTTAAACAATCTCTCTCTCTCTCTCTCTCTCTCTCTCTCTCTCTCTCTCTCTCTCTCTCTCTCTCTCTCTCTCCAGGCGTTCTCTTTTATCTTCTCATTTGCTATTCGTTACCATTCTTCAGATAATTTTCTTATTAATATTGAAATTATTACTGTTATTTATATGTTAATGGCTGATATATCATCTGCTGCCTATTACAATGTAAGATGTATGATATTTTATTATACTCTATAGATCTAGAACACTTTCATGCTTTTTTTTATTATTAAATATTCCTTTCATATAATACTAATTCAGTTTTGGCAAGTTAAAGCTGAAATTTTATCGGTTTTTACTATAAAGGATATTAATATTTTACAATAATGAAGCAATATGGATATGTATAGGGTCTTGCATAATGTAAAATTGCGGTAATGTACAGATGGACGCGGGAGTTCTTGGTACACCTCACTCTGAAAAAGTGTACCCTGTGTAGGACTAGATATCGGAGGTGGTGGGCGGAGCAAAACACAAGGGCTTTCCCTGTAGTAAGGGTGTGTTTGGGTGCTTTCTTCATAGCGAGGTGTACCAGGTATTCCAGTGTCCTACTGTAACTCTACACTATTTTTCGGATTAGGAAATTAGTTTAACTATATTAAATTTTTTTTAATGAGGCGCATTTCCACCGACTTGCAATGGTGCGCTTTTAGCTCGGAAAGGTTTCCTAACCGCTGGGAAAAATTTCCTGCTATATGATTGGTTAGAATTATTTTGTCCAACCAATCAGCGAATAGGAAACATTTCCCAGCTAAAAGGGCACTCCTGCGAGTCAGTGCAAATGCGCCTCATTAAAAAAAATTACTATAGTATTCCTCCAATTATTATTTGTCTAGGACTTTTCTATTCATAAAATTATTTATCCCACACATATAATTATCAGAAATATTATTTCTGAACACGTGATGTCTCTTATATACTTGAAATATAATTAATACGATGCAATTTTCAGGTTATTTGATTTTCGCTGTATTTTTTTAATGGCAAGGTCAGACTAGGAACAACAATGGCACGAAGTTGATGTCTTTCATACTTAAAATTTTGCTTTACATAATATTTAAGGTTTCAGTTTGTTATGTTGGAACTACAAAAATGGTTATGTGAAAGATTACAATAATTTTAAGCCTTCAATTTCGTATGTTGAAACTACAAAAATTATGTAAAAAATTACAATAATATTTAATCCTCAAATTTCGTATGTAGAAACTAGAAAATATCTGTCAACAATCACAATAATATTTAATCTTCCAATTTTGTATGTTGGAAATAAAAAAATTATGTAAAAAATTACAATAATATTTAAGCCTCCAATTTCATATATTAAAACTACAAAAATTATGTCAAAAATTACAAAAATTAAGCCTTCAATTTCGTATGTTAGAACTACATAAATTATGTAAAAAAATTACATTAATTAAGCCTCAGTTTATTTGGAACTACAGATATTATATTAAAGATTGTAAATAAAATTTGAGCGTACAATTTCATATGTTGGAACAACAAAAATTATGTAAAAAATTAAAATAATTAAGCTGGTAACTTTGTATGTTGGAACTACAAAAATTATGTAAAAATTACATTAATTAAGCTTGCATTTTCATATGTTGGAACTACAAAAATTATGTAAAAAATTACAATAAGCTTCCAATTTCGTATGTTGGAACAACAAAAATTATGTAAAAAATCACAATAATTAAGCTTCCAATTTCGTATGTTGGAACTATAAAAATTATGTAAAAAATTACAATAATTAATCTTGCAATTTTGTATGTTGGAACTACCATATAATTTTGTGTAGACAGAGACTCATTCCACAGTTAGTGAAGAGCATCCCCTTAAATTCACACTTATTCCTTTTGTCTTGCTCTTGTTTCCTTTTGATCAGGCTTGCCAGGTTTTCCAAACGAGAAAAGGCCAACTTTTGATTAACTGCAGCTTTAAAAGGCCAACCTAATAGTAGAAAAAGGCCGAAAATATAGTATTTAAGGCTAAACAATTTATAAAAGGCCAAATATAGGTATCTAGCACGAAAAAAGGCTAAAATTTGAGTTATATAGCCCGAAAAATGCCAACCTGGCAGCCCTGGTTTGATGATCTGTCATCCTACGCTTGGCACTAATTGGTTAGCAGTTTTGTGTCGTCCCTCTATTTTTAACTTACGCCCTTTTGTTCCTTGTTTAGAGAAATAAGTGAAATGGTCTATGTCATTATATTGGATGAGGATTTCGAGGAATCATAACATGCATGATATATATATATATATATATATATATATATATATATATATATATATATATATATATATATACAGTATATATATATATATATATATATATATATATATATATATATGTGGATTGCATATGTGTGTATGTATCATGTATCCATTTGTTGTACACTATATATATATATATATATATATATATATATATATATATATATATATATATATATATATATACGTATATATATATATACACGTATATATATATATATATATATATATATATATATATATATATATATATCTCATTTTAAAATGACAACAGATTTTTGGGGCACATTAAATTATTTGAATTTTGATAAAGAATGACTATAATACTCTCTCTCTCTCTCTCTCTCTCTCTCTCTCTCTCTCTCTCTCTCTTGTGTTCGCGGGAGACGTAGATATGAAACCTGGGGGGGGGGGGGGGGGGGGGCCCACGGCCTAATCCCCTGCCACTATTTCTTATTCTGTTGCCTCATCTTTAAGTGGAAGGTTTTGACAAAGCACAAAGGTCCGTGAACTCAGGAAGTGCAAAACTCTAGTGCAGGTCTAAATCTGTTTTCACTCCCCTCTTCGTTTTGCAATTGCAAACAGAGTAGCGTTGTTGATCTGTTTTAATATTTTTTTATTTTTTACCCTTATGCTTAGGCAGAACATTGGTATATCAGCGTCTATGTCAAAGTGGGTAATTTGATGTTATTACGGTTATTAAATGCCCCATTTTAGATAGTGTTATCTTTTACCTGTTTTTTTTCTAATTTCATCATCATCATCATAATCATCATCATCATCATTTCCTCCTACGCCCATTGACGCAAAGGCCCTCTGTTAGATTTCACCGATCGTCTCTTATCTTGAGCTTTTAATTCAATACTTCTCCAATCATCATCTTCCACTTCACACTTCATACTCCCCAGCCATGTAGACCCGGGTCTTCTAAATCTTCTAGTGTCTTGTGGAGCCCAGTTGAAAGTTTGGTGAACTAATCTCTTTTAGGGAGTGCGAAGAGCATGCCCAAACCATCTCCATCTACTCCTCACCATGATCTCATATATTTATACTTAGGCTGAACATTGGTATAGTAGGGTCTATGTCAAAATGGATAATTTGTAGTTATTTCTGTTATAAAATGGCCCATTTTAAACATTTTCATCATTTACCCGTTTATTTTCTCTAACTTCATCACCATCATCATCATCGCCTCCTACGCCTATTGATTCAAAGGGGCTCGGTTATATTTCGCCAGTCTTCTCTATCTTGAGCTTTTAATTCAATACTTCTCCATTCATCATCTAATTCGCGCTTCATATTAATAATATTATTAAAACTTTTAATGTACTAGAAGACTTGTCTCTATGTCGCAAAACCAGTTTAAACGTTTAAAGGCCGCTCATGAATGGCAGAGGCAAGGGACAGTGACATTGCCCCAGCAATCAGCCCTAGAGACTGACCATATATTATATGATCAGAGCCCAACCCCCTCTCCACCCAAGCTAGGACCAGGGAGGGCCAGGCAATGGCTGTTGATGACTCAGCAGATAGACTTTAAGTTCCCCCAAACCCCCAACCATAGCTCACAAGGATGGTAAGGTTGCAGACACCAATGGCACTAACTCGAACCCCCCGACTAGCAAACACCAGGCAGAGACGTTACCAATCAGGCCACAACAATAAACTTCCGTTGATAAGCAGCAGGTCATATATTCACTATAGCTACACTGTGGTGTATGGATACACGATTACCTAGATATTCAATTTCCTTGGAGAAACTTGGCTCTATTTGGGGAACTCGCTTTCCAAGGTATTCAATTTCCTTAAAGAAATATATCTTTGCCAACCTTAATGTCAACAACAATATTGAGGCGACTCAATAGGGTGCCAGAATGTAATATATATGTTACGTTTTTCTTAAACACTAACAAAAACACAGATTTTTACGTATGTATACACAGAAACACATACACACACACACACACACACATATATATATATATATATATATATATGTGTGTGTGTGTGTGTATGTGTGTATGTGTATATATACATATATTTATATATATATATATATATATATATATATATATATGTGTGTGTGTGTGTGTGTGTGTGTGTGTGTGTGTGTGTATGTGTGTTTGTGTGAGTGTGTGTGCGTGTATGTATATGTATATATACATATTTATATATATGTGTGTATATAGATGTATATATATGTATATATACATATATTATTATTATTATTATTATTATTACTATCCAAGCTACAACCCTAGTTGGAAAAGCAAGATGCTATAAGCCCAGGGGCTCCAACAGGGAAAAATAGCCCAGTGAGGAAAGGAAATAAGGAAATAAATAAATGAAGAGAACAAATTAACAATAAATCATTCTAAAAACAGTAACAACGTCAAAACAGACATGTCATATATAAACTATTAACAGCATCAAAAACAAATATGTCATAAATAAACTATAAAAAGACTCATGTCCGCCTGGTCAACAAAAAAGCATTTGCTCCAACTTTGAACTTTTGAAGTTCTACTGATTCAACCACCCGATTAGGAAGATCATTCCACAACTTGGTAACAGCTGGAATAAAACTTCTAGAGTACTGCGTAGTATTGAGTCTCGTGATGGAGAAGGCCTGGCTATTAGAATTAACTGCCTGCCTAGTATTACGAACAGGATAGAATTGTCCAGGGAGATCTGAATGTAAAGGATGGTCAGAGTTATGAAAAATCTTATGCAACATGCATAATGAACTAATTGAACGACGGTGCCAGAGATTAATATCTAGATCAGGAATAAGAAATTTAATAGACCGTAAGTTTCTGTCCAACAAATTAAGATGAGAATCAGCAGCTGAAGACCAAACAGGAGAACAATACTCAAAACAAGGTAGAATGAAAGAATTAAAACACTTCTTCAGAATAGATTGATCACCGAAAATCTTGAAAGACTTTCTCAATAAGCCTATTTTTTGTGCAATTGAAGAAGACAGAGACCTTATATGTTTCTCAAAAGTAAATTTACTGTCGAGAATCACACCTAAAATTTTGAAAGAGTCATACATATTTAAAGAAACATTATCAATACTGAGATCCGGATGTTGAGGAGCCACCGTCCTTGACCTACTTACAATCATACTTTGAGTTTTGTTAGGATTCAACTTCATACCCCATAATTTGCACCATGCACTAATTCTAGCTAAATCTCTATTAAGGGATTCACCAACCCTAGATCTACATTCAGGGGATGGAATTGACGCAAAGAGAGTAGCATCATCTGCATATGCAACAAGCTTGTTTTCTAGGCCAAACCACATGTCATGTGTATATAGTATGAAAAGTAATGGGCCAAGAACACTACCCTGTGGAACACCGGATATCACATTCCTATAATCACTATGGTGCCCATCAACAACAACTCTTTAAGATCTATTACTTAAAAAATCAATAATAATGCTAAGAAACAACCCACCCACTCCCAACTGTTTCAGTTTGAAAACAAGGGCCTCATGATTAACACGGTCAAAGGCAGCACTAAAATCAAGGCCAATCATACGAACTTCCCGACCACAATCAAGGGATTTTTGTACAGCATTGGATATTGTAAGAAGGGCATCACATGCTCCAAGGCCTTTACGAAAACCAAATTGCAAACTAGGGAGTAGATGATTACCTTCAGCAAACCTATTAAGACGTTTTGCCAGAAGACGTTCAAAAACTTTAGATAATATGGGAGTTATGGAAATTGGGCGGTAATCAGTGGGACTTGAGCTACCACAAACACATTTACATAAAGGAGTAACATTACCAATTCTCCAACTAGTGCTAAAAGCTCCTCTTCTTGCTAACTTGCGCAAAATAACAGATAACTTTGGAGCTAAGAAATCTGTTGTCTTTATAAAAAACAAAGGAAAAATACCATTTGGGTCTACACCTCCATAAGCATCAAGGTCCATCAACAGAGCTTTAATCTCACGAGATCGAAAAGCTAAACTAGTTAGTTTAGCCTCAGGAAAACAGGAATGAGGAAGTTCAAGTTTTTCATTACTCTGTTTACTGTCAAAAACATTAGCCAAAATGGTTGCCTTTTCCTTTGGACAGTGAGTGACTGAGCCATCTGGTTTAAGTAAAGGGGGAACTGTTGCATCTACACCAAAGAGTGCAGATTTAAGGGTAGACCACCATTTATGTTCCTGAGTTGTACCAGAAAGTGTTTCTTTTATGGTTAAATTGTACTCCTTTTCAGTTGAGGCATAAACTCTTTGAGCAAAAGCTCGAAGCTGAGTATAGTTGTTCCAGGTCAAATCTGATCTGTTCCCCTTCCAAAGTTGATAGGCCTCCTGTTTCTCCAAATAAGCACGTCTACAATCATCATTGAACCACGGTTTGTCCTTCACTCGGTACCTTAGCACACGAGAAGGGATACGCCTATCAATTATGTTGACTAGATTCTCATTCAAAGGGACAACAGGATCTACACTATTATATAATTGTGACCAATTCAGGCACAAAAGATCATGTAAAATCCCATTCCAGTCTGCTTGGGATTTCATATAAATTTTACAAGAATATGATATATCAGGGACAGGCTGCTCAGTCTTCACTAATAATGAAATCAAGGCATGATCAGATGTCCCGACTGGAGAACCAACCTTACTAGTTATAACGCCAGGGGAGTCAGTGTATACGAGGTCCAAGCAATTACCAGACCTGTGAGTAGCTTCATTTATGATTTGCTCACAGCCTGATATTAATATATATGTGTGTGTATATAGATGTATATATATGTATATATATATACTCAATATATATGTATATATATACTGTATATATATATATATATATATATATATATATATGTATACACACATATACATACAGTATCCTTTGCTGAGTGGGGACACCTTAACGTGATGAAAGGGTTTGCGTATCACCATGATCATCAAAGCTGTACTAGTCAGGACCACCCATAATAGGTTGCTCTACTGTTAGCAATCAGACGAAAAATCTCCCACCATCACCAATCCGCCGTGACTAGCGTGGTGATAAACACTGGCCAAAACCCCAGACATGAATAAGGGACATGTCTGAGGCATATATCCTGTAGTGTTGTTTGCGTATGTAATTACTCGCATATAACAGTATTATCTGTATGCTTCCTTCTTCACCTGGTGGTTTTGAGGAGATTAAAGGACAGGCATTTGCTTTTGGGCGTCAAGGAAGCCAGGGAGCCGGGGGGTGGGGGGGGGGGGGGGGGCTGATACCCTTGTAACGGGGTTACCCGGGTGGTAAACCTTGGATTGCCCTAGTCTCGCTTTAAGTGAATCAATTTGATTTCAAAGGACGCTTCTCCATTCAGCACTTACTACTCCAGAGAGAGAGAGAGAGAGAGAGAGAGAGAGAGAGAGAGAGAGAGAGAGAGATAATTTTTCTTTGGTGAATTTTTTTCAAGTTAATGAATGAGACAATTTAAAATCTTTTAAAAAAGGAGAGAGAGAGAGAGAGAGAGAGAGAGGAGAGAGAGAGAGAGAGATAAATTTTCTTTTGTGAATTTCTTAAGTTAATGAATGAGACTATTTTGTATTTTTAATAAAAAGGAGAGAGAGAGAGAGAGAGAGAGAGAGAGAGAGGAGAGAGAGAGAGAGAGAGAGGAGGATAGTGATTTTGTTTGATTATCATTTCTATAATATTTTATTTTGCATTATTTTAATGTTATAGGATATTTTGTGTCATTCTTCCAGACGTATGACTGCTTGGTCTCTCCCTTAACCTGGGGTATGGGGGATGGGGGAGAGGGAGTAGTCATACCCTAGTGAGAGGCGGGTACCCCGAGATATACACTACCTAAAGTGTCTCCCGAAAAAATGTCGAAACTGCCTGGTTGTAGTTAAGAGAGGAGGAGGGGGGGGGGGGAGGGTTAATATGTGTGTGCTTATGTATGTGAGTATTTAGGAGTCTAATTATGACGGGTCGCGTACATTAGTAATGATATTTATGATGATGATGATAGTGAACTTTTTATTTCCGGCAATTATATTATAACACAGTGATCATCTTCTCTTATTATTATTATTATTATTATTATTATTATTATTATTATTTATTATTCAGCTTTCGTTCTCTCCTATGTCATATTATCAAATATTCCTTTATTTTCCTTTATTCTTGTTCCGTTACTCAATTAGATCAACCTTGTTTTTTGCTGATCCAGATTCTCTCTCTCTCTCTCTCTCTCTCTCTCTCTCTCTTCTCTCTCTCTCTCTCCGAAGCATACCTGTCGTGCATTTATTCATTAGATTTAATGCTTCACCACTATTTCTCTAATTATATATGCTTGCTCGTTAACCCAGCAAACTATTCTCTCTCTCTCTCTCTCTCTCTCTCTCTCTCTCTCTCTCTCTCTTTACGCATTTATATATGATTTCCCTTTTCCATTTAAAGATATACTGTCCCCTCTCTCTCTCTCTCTCTCCTCTCTCTCTCTCTTTAAGCATTTATATATGATTTCCCTTTTCCATTTAAAGATATTACTGTCCTCTCTCTCTCTCTCTCTCTCTCTCTCTCTCTCTCTCTCTCTCTTTTTAACCATTTTATGCGATCTCCCCTTTTCCATTTAAAGATATACTGCCCATATCTTAGCCCACCACGTTCTCTCTCTCTCACTCTCTCTCTCTCTCTCTCTCTCTCTCTCTCCTGTTGACACGCTTCTTCCATTTCTCCTAATCTGGCCAATCGCAAATGGTACCTGTCCCTAACAGCAGACTTGGGACGAAGTTGTCGAATAGCACCAAACTTCGAAGTTACCCATTAGAAGATGACAGTTTAGATCATTTAACTTCCCGTTTTCTTCGATATATCACTTGCTTCCCGTGTTCTTCGATATATTATTTACTACCCGTTTTCTTCATCGTTTTTTTAAAGGTTTTTCTGCGAACGGATAATGTTCTAGCTTGTGTATGCGGTAGTTAGAAAAGTATTGAAAGGGATGTAATGAGGTAAGAAGATTCTGTAAATAAGGATATAAATGATTATACGAGTGGTATAGCCCCTAGAAATGATTTTGTCAGATAGGCGCTTACCTCATTATTTACGCTTCAAGGAAATTGGAGGCTGAAGGGGTTATAAAATACTCATAAGGATTTATTGTCGAGGTGTCCCGTTGTATGTACTGTGTGTGTGTATATATATATATATATATATATATATATATATATATATATATATATATATATATAGCATACTATACAAATCACATATACAACAAAAAGAAAAAAAAATCTGTTTGGAGCATAAAAAACCCAACTGGTGTACTAATTCACCTTACACCCAGATTTTACACCAGATTTTACACCAAGATTTTTACACCAGATTTTACACCATTCACTTTAAACCCAGATTTTACACCATTCACTTTACACCCAGATTTTACACCAGAATTTACACCATTCACTTTACACCCAGATTTTACACCAGACTTTACACCATTCACCTTACACCCAGATTTTACACCAGAATTTACCCCATTCACTTTACACCCAGATTTTACACCAGAATTTACACCATTCACTTTACACCCAAGTTTTACACCAGAATTTACACCATTCACTTTACACCCAGATTTTACACCATTCACTTTACACCCAGATTTTACACCAGAATTTACACCATTCACTTTACACCCAGATTTTACACCAGAATTTACACCATTCACTTTTACACCCAGATTTTACACCAGAATTTACACCATTGACTTTACACCCAGATTTTACACCAGAATTTACACCATTCACTTTACACCCAAATTTTACACCATTCACTTTACACTTAGCTTTTACAACAGAATTTACACCATTCACTTTACACCCAGATTTTACACCAGAATTATTCACTTTACACCCAGATTTTACACCATTCACTTTACACCAGATTTTACACCATTCACTTTACACCCAGATTTCACACCATTCACTTTACACCCAGATTTCACACCAGATTGTACACCATTCACTATACACCCAGATTTTCCACCATTCACTTTACACCCAGATTTTACACCAGATTTTACACCATTCACTTTACACCCAGATTTTACACCAGATTTTACACCATTCACTTTACACCCAGATTTTACACCATTCACTTTACACCCAGATTTTACACCATTCACTTTACACCCAGATTTTACACTATTCACTTAACAACCATATTTTACACCATTCACTTTACAACAAGATTTTACACCATTCACTTTACACCCAGATTTCACACCAGAATTTACAACATTCAATTTACACCCAGTTTTTACACCAGAATTTACTCCATTCAATTTACACCCAGTTTTTACACCAGAATTTACTCCATTCAATTTACACCCAGATTTTATACCATTCACTTAATAACCATATTTTACACCATTCACTTTACACCCAGATTTTACACCAGAATTTACAACATTCAATTTACACCCAGTTTTTACACCAGAATTTACTCCATTTAATTTACACCCAGATTTTACACCATTCACTTTACAACCAGATTTTACACCATTCACTTTACACCCAGATTCTACACCATTCACTTTACACCCAGATTTTACACCATTCACTTAACAACCATATTTTACACCATTCACTTTACAACATGATTTTACAACAGAATTTACAACATTCAATTTACACCCAGATTTTACACCATTCACTTTACAACCAT
Organism: Palaemon carinicauda; assembly: GCF_036898095.1. Lineage (NCBI taxonomy): Eukaryota > Metazoa > Arthropoda > Malacostraca > Decapoda > Palaemonidae > Palaemon > Palaemon carinicauda. The sequence goes on from NC_090742.1 coordinate 3,267,219, forward strand.
ATTTTACACCATTCACTTTACAACCAGATTTCACACCATTCACTTAACAACCATATTGTACACCATTCACTTTACACCCAGATTTTACACCATTCACTTAACAACCATATTGTACACCATTCACTTTACACCCAGATTTTACACCAGATTGTACACCATTCACTTTAAACCCAGATTTCACACCAGAATTTACAACATTCAATTTACACCCAGATTTTACACCAGGGTTTACTCCATTCAATTTACAACCAGATTTTACACCATTCACTTTACACCCAGATTTTACTACAAAATTTACACCCTTCACTTTACACCCAGATTTTACACTATTCACATTACACCTAGATTTTACACCGAAATTTACACCATTCACTTTACACCCAGATTTTACACCATTCAATTTACACCCAGATTTTACACCATTCACTTTTCAACCAGATTTTACACCATTCACTTTACAACCAGATTTCACACCATTCAATTTACAACAAGATTTTACACCATTCACTTTACAACCAAATTTTACACCATTGACTTTACACCTAGATTTTACACCAGAATTTACACCATTCAATTTACACCCAGATTTTACACCATTCAATTTACACCCAGATTTTACACCATTCAATTTACACCCAGATTTTACACCATTCAATTTACACCCAGATTTTACACCAGATTTTATACCATTCACCTTACACCCAGATTTCACACCAGATTTGGGTCGAAATGCAGCAAAAGAAACTTTGAATCGATAAAAGTTGCAAAGGAAGAAGAAAATGGACTTGAAA
>NC_090742.1:3285509-3288699 GCF_036898095.1 Palaemon carinicauda
CCAAAAGGGAAAATAGCCCAGTGAGGAAATGAAACAAGGAAAAATAAAATATTTCAAGAACGGAAATGTTAGATGAATTAGTGGACGAATAAACATGCATTGCTGTTATCTTGGCCTCTTGGCTTGTAATTAAGTCTTATATACAACAACATCAACAACAAAAACAGCAACAATAAATACAGCCATTTTCTAGTCCACTATAGGGCAATGGCCCAAGCCATGTCATTTTTTCATATCTGAGATTTAGCCATTTTTCCTCATCACGTGGGTTATTGCGGATTGGTGATGGTGGGAGGACTTTTGTCTTAGTTAGTAATTAAGTCATATATACCACAACAACAACAGCAACAACAAATACAGCCGTTTCTAGTTCACTGCTGGAAAAAGGCCTCAGACATGTCGTTATTCGTATCTGTGATTTGGCCACAATTTTCATCGTCACGCCTGGTTATTGTGGATTGGTGATGACGGGAGACGTTTGTCTGATCGCTTGCAGCAAACCAACTTAGTATAAGTGGCCCTGACTAGTACAGCTTTGCTGATCATGGCGATACACAAATCCTTTTTCCACGTTAAGGTATCCCCACTCAGAAAGGGATGCATAGTGGTTCATCATTTTTTTTTTCGTTTTGTTCACTGCACATTAGACGTGATGGTTGATTAGAGTAAGGAGTGTCAAAATAGATGAGGCAAAAGAGATAGTTAGGTGCGAACAAAAGATTTAGTGAAAGGGATACACTTTTTAATATAAGTTTTTTTTTATTTAAATCTCTTTATGGAAGTGAAATGTGAAATGATGAGTGTAAATGAAAGAAAAGACACAGAGCATCTGTATTATAAAGTATTGGAGAGGGTACATCAGGCAACCGACCCCTTAATGTAAGGAATAACAGGGGAAAGAAGTATGCATGTATTTCTGGAAAAGGATGGGCTTTGATAGAAGGCGATCAGAGAGGACACATCAGGCAAACGACCCCTTAATGTAAGGAATTGCAGTGGGAAAAAAGTGTGCATGTATATAAGGAAGAGGATGGCTTTGATAGAAGGCATCAGAGAGGCCGCACCAGGCAACCGACCCCTTAAGGTAAGGAATAACATTGGGAAAGAAGTATGCATGCATGTATATATGGAAGAGGATACCTGTGATAGAAGGCATTGGATATGCCGCATCAGGCAACCAACCCCTTAATGTAAGGAATATCAGTGGAATAGAAGTGTGCATGTATATAAGGAAGAGGATGGCTTTGATAGAAGGCATCAGAGAGGCCGCACCAGGCAACCGACCCCTTAAGGTAAGGAATAACATTGGGAAAGAAGTATGCATGCATATATATATGGAAGAGGATACCTGTGATAGAAGGCATTGGATATGCCGCATCAGGCAGCCGACCCCTTAATGTAAGGAATTGCAGTGGGAAAGAAGAAGTATGCATGTATGTCTGGAGGAGGATCACTCTGATAGAAGGCGTTGGAGAGGGTGCATCAGGCAACCGACCCCTTAATGTAAGGAATAACAATAGGAAAGAATAAGTATGCATGCATGTCTGATTATGTACGTGTATGTAGCCGCATATGCAAGTATTTCGAAACGACCAAGATATATTATTTCCTTAATCGTCGCTATAAATACCGGCCTTAATAATTCACGAGTTTCCCTTTTGTTATCCACGGATATTTGCAACCGCGATTTAGTAGAGTTCGATCCCTTTGTAAATCCATCTTCCTCTTTTGTGTTCAGGCACTGGATGTCGTTATGGATCCCCGGTATCATTAGAATTAACGACTTCCGAAATCAATGAAATTGACGTTTTTCCAATAAAGCTTGATTTTCGCTTTCCCGGAATATTTCTCTCTCCCCGAGAATTTATTCCCACAAAGAGGTGGTGGTGGTGGTGGTGGAAGAGTTTCCCCCCTTGGAAAATGTAATAATTCTGGAAGATGTGGATTCCCAGAACCGTGATCATATTTCTTACAAAAATATTTTCTCCTTGAAGTTCATAATTGCCTTCCGCCAACGAAGTTGGAAGGAGGTTATGTTATCGCTTCTATTTGTTTGTGAACAGCTTCCTGGCCACAATTTTAATCGTAGAGTAATGAAAATTGCAGGGATTAACTGTTGTGTAAAAAGCTGGAAATTAATAAATTTTGAAAGGTCAAGGTCATGGTCAAGCAAAGTGTCCTCAAGGTCATGGTCAAGCAAAATTCCAATTATTATTATTATTATTATTATTGTTATTAATTGCAAGCTACAACCCTAGTTGGGAAGCAAGATGCTATGAGCCCAGGTCTCCAACAGGGAAAGTAGCCCTGTGAGGAAAAGAAACAAAGAAAAAGAAAATATTTTAAGAACAGTAACAACATTGAAATACATATATCCTGTATAAACTATAAAAACTTTAACGAGGAAAAGAGGAAGAGAAATTAGATAGAATAGTGTGCCTGAGTGTACCCTCAAGCAAGAGAACTCTAACCCAAGAGATCGTTGTCACAGAGACTTCAAACTTGGTTCATATATGAGTTTATGAATATCCACGCCAATTAATGCGTGTTAAGGTCAAAGGTCAATGTTAAGGTTGAGCAAAAAGGTCGGGAAATAAGCAGCCACGGCGGAGATTTGCGCTCTACTGAATGCCCCTTTAGTTGTAAATAAAATGGCACAACGGCTGACTATAAATTCTTTTTATTAATAAATTTTTTCTATTTTGTTTCGAACATAAAGTATTTTTTTCTGTCTCTAAGGAACAGATTTATGTAACTTTCATCTACTACGTGGATGTTTATCTCCCCTATATAGTAAAGTGCAAGTCTCTCTCTCTCTCTCTCTCTCTCTCTCGCTCTCTCTCTCTCTCTCTCTCTCTCTATGTATATGTATGTATATATATTTATATATCTATATATATATATATATATTTATTGATATATATATGTTTATTTATTTATATATATATATTTATATATATATATATATATATATATATATTTATATATATATATATATATATATATATATATATATGTATGTATGTATATATACATATATGTATATATGTATATATATATATGTATATATATACATACAGTATATATATATATGTAAATATATATATATATATATATATATATATATTATATATATATATTTAGAATAATAGACAATGTCATGATTGATGGCGTTCAAAGATCGAAGAGA
>NC_090742.1:3289199-3296699 GCF_036898095.1 Palaemon carinicauda
TAATAATAATAATAATAATAATAATAATAATAATAATAATTAATAATAATAATAATAATGTTATATGATCATCTTTATCTTGAGACTTTACTCTTTGCTGAACTGTAATTATCCCAGTTTTTATTAAGTCATCTTATTTCTTTCTCTTTACTTAGGTACCTCATTTCTCTTGCTTTCAACAGATCAACAAACACTAGTCGTTTATTTAGCCTTTTTTATGGGGTTAATATGTAGTTTAGCTTGGGGGTGGGGCGGGGTGGGGGGATCTACATGACCTTACTCTTCGTAGACAGGTTTTCGATTTTTACCTTCACCAACGAATTTGTAAGGAGGTTATGTTTTCACCCCTGTTTGTGTGTATATTGTGTGTTTGTTTGTGAACAGCTTCCTGGCAGCAATTTTAATCGTAGAGTAATGAAACTTACAGGGATAAACTGTTATGTAAGCCGATAGAAATCATCAAATTTTGGAAGGTCAATCTTAAAGGTGAAGGTCACGGTCAATCAAAATGTCCACGTAATCAGCCATAAGTTTGGACATCGTTGTCACAGAGACTTCAAACTGTGCTCATATTTGAGTGTATTGTTTTTTTTACTATGTTGGAGCCCTTGGTCTTATACCATCCTGCTTTTTCAACTAGGGTTGTTGCTTAGCTATTAATAATAATAATAATAATAATAATAATAATAATAATAATAATTAACAATTGATAATTAATAATCAATAATTAATGATTAATAATTGATAATAATGACTGCTCATTTACTATGAACTATTGAATGCACTAGTTTTGATGAACTTTTAAGTAGAATATATTTGAGACTTCAGACAGGGATTTTGGACCGTGGCCGGAGACTGAGTAACTTATTATGTTATAGACATTATGAACATATTGTAGAAGAAACTTTTTTATAAGCAGTAGTTTTCTATTTCTTCTTATTTTATGCTTTTAATGAAAATACATTTATCATAGAGTGAAAAGCTTAATTTACATGGGTGTTAATGGCCACGCCGGATTATCTTTAATAATTAAGTAATTAGTGTGAGAAATTATAGTGTAATTACAGGAGAAAAAAAAATATGCCGGAGAATGATAAATGGAAAAGGTGCTGGATAACTTTTAATAATCAATTGATTATTGTGAGAAATGATATTGTAATTATAGAGGAAGAATTAAAAAAAAAAAAAGGTTTGCCAGGAATGATGTATGGAAAAGGTGCTGGATAACATATATTAATCAATTGATTATTGTGGAAAATGATAGTATAATCACAGGAGGAAAATAAAAAAAAGGTTGCTAGGGAATGATATATGGAAAAGTGCTGTATAACATATATTGATTAATAATTATTGTGAAAAATGATAGTGTAATTATAGGAGAAAAATAAAAAAAAGGTTTGCTAGGGAATGATATATGGAAAAGGTGCTGTATAACATATATTAATTAATCAATTATTGTGATAAATTATATTGTAATTACCGGAGAAGAATAGAAAAGTATATTTAGGAAAGATGCTGGATACCTTACAATATTCAATCAATTAGTTTTAGAAATGATAGTGTAATTACAGGAGAAAAATAAAAAAAAAAAGGATATGCCAAGAAATGATCCATGGAAAACAGTATTGAGTAGTAAAAACTTTTTGAATACAGTCGTGTATTTGAAAAAAAAAAATGGCAATGTGGTCGTAGACTTTAATGAAAAAAAATGAAAACGGATTTTCATACATGGCAGTGCAAATCATGCGAGGTCCCTCCTCCTCTCTCTCTCTCTCTCTCTCTCCCTCTCTCTCTCGCTCTCTCTCTCTCTCTCTCTCTCTCTCTCTCTCTCTCTCTCTCTCTGTGAGATATATGGTGCATGTTGAACATTGATCCGGGAGTAATCTGGACGGACGGGAGATTGGAAAAGTGATCGTCATTTTTCAATCTGTTCCAATTCGTCACTGTATTTCCTATTGGAAATGTCCCTGCCTAGCGTTCTGTTGGACTAGGGTTTCAGCTTGCTCATGCTCAATAGTTTCTTGTGATATCTGCATCCTCACCATCCTTGTGGGGAAGCATACAAGTCTATTAGCTGAGTCCGGGGTTCGAATCCCGCTCAAGCTCGATAGTTCTTGTAGTATCTGCAACCTCACCATTCAAGTGGGGGAGCATACAGGTCTACCTGCTGAGTCAGGGTTTGAGCCCCGCTCAATCTCGATGGTTTCTATAGTGTCTGCAACCTCACCATCCTTGTTGGGGAGTGCCTACAGGTTTAGGCCTACCTGTTGAGTTAGGGTTCGAGTTCTGCTCAAGCTCGATATTTTTTGTTTTGTCTGCAACCTCACCATCCTTGTGAGCTAAGGATAACGGTTTGGGGAAGCCTACAGATCTACCTGCTGAGTCACCAGTAGCCATTGCCTGTCCCTCCCTGGTCCTAGCTTGGGTGGAGAGGGAACTTGGGCGCTGATCATAAGTATATAGTTCGGTTTCCTGGTAGTTAGGGTGATTCACTGTCCCTTGAATCTACCATTCATGAGTGTCCTTTAAACCTTTAAACCTTGAAGTATGGATATATGTTCAGTCTCTAGGGCATTGTCCTGCTAGTTTGGGCAATTCATTGCCGTTTCTTCTGTCATTCATGAGTGGCCTTTAAACCTTTAAACATTAAAGTATAGATATATGTTCAGTCTCTAGAGCATTGTCCTGCTGGCTAGGACAATTCATTGCCCTTGCCTCTGCCATTCATGAGTGCCTTTTAAACCTTTAAACCTTAAAAGTATGAATATATGTTCAATCTCTAGGGCATTTTCCTGCTAGCTAGGGCAATTCACTGTCCCTTTCCTCTGCCATTCATGAGTAGCCTTTAAACCTTTAAACCCTCAAGTATTGATGTATCTTCAGTATCTATGGCATTTTCCTGCTAGCTAGGCCAATCCATTGCCCTAGCCTCTGCCATTCATAAGTAGCCTTTAAACCTTCAAACCTTAAAGTAAGAATGGAGAAAAATCTGACTCTATCTCCCGTTCCATCGAGCTTCATTCCGGAAGCTCGTGGTTACGTATGTACTATCTGCATATGACCACATCCCCTTATACCCATCTATGTACCCCTTAGAGTCTTTAACCCCCCCCCCCCCCCACTCTTTCTCCCCTCGAAGTAATACCGGTCAAATGTTTGAGAACCGGGAAATGTAAAGCTCCTAATGATACTCAAGTAGCAGGTCTCCGGTTCGGAAAGGGGAGAGAAGTCTGGGGGGAAAATTTTCTGTTACATGGATGGGTTTTCTATTATTACTCTGTAGTTGCTGCTATCTTGGTTTTTATATGGATTTTTCTTTACGCTTTAGAGAGTAACAATGATGAACTTCAAAGGTATATGGTTGAGCTGTTCTGATAGATCCTACTACTACTACTACTACTACTACTACTACTACTACTACTACTACTATTATTATTATTATTATTATTATTAGGTAAGCTGTAACCCCAGTTGGAAAAGCAGGATGGTATAAGTCTAAGGGATCCTACAGGAAAAAAAATAGCCCAGTGAGGAAAGGATATAAGGAAATAGATAAACTACAGAATATGAGAAGGAACGAATAATGAATATAAATTATCTTAACTTTAGTAGCAATGTTAAAATAGATCTGTCATATATAAACTAGAAAGAGAGACTTATGTAACCCTGTTCAATACAGAAACATTTACTGCCATATATATATATATATATATATATATATATATATATATATATATATATATATATATATATATGGCAGTAAATGTTTACTGCCATATATATATATATATATATATATATACACATATATATGCATATATATATACACATACACATACATACATACATACATACATACATACACGAGTATATAAATGTGTGTGTTTCCCATCTATCTCTTTATATATATATATATATATATATATATATATATATATGTATATATTATATACTGATATATATATATAAAATATATATGTGTATATATATATATATACACACTGTATATATACATATATATATATATATATATATATATATATATATATATATATCTATATATAGATAAATATATAGAGATGTAGACACACACACACACACATATATATATATATATATATATATATATATATATATATAATATATATATATATAGAAAACCTTCTACCATGTCATTGTAAAAAAGTCAAATAGTAGAAATCAGAAAGAACATAGATTTCCTGTTAGATAAAGTACATTGTATAGCTCGTTCGAGGCATCAAGAGTCCGGACAAAGGAGTCAAAAATGAGAGAGAGAGAGAGAGAGAGGAGAGAGAGAGAGAGAGATGAGAGAGAGAGAGAGAGAGAGAGAGAGAGAGAAATCAGACACCCCATGAAACTGGTACTGATTGCTGGGAGATTCACAAGAGGTTACTTGTAAGCAGGGTTGCCAGGGTTTCCAAATGAGAAAAGGCCAACGTCTGATCAATAGTAGAAAAAGGCCGAAAATATAGCATTTAAGGCTAACCAATTTCAAAAGGCCAAATTTAGGTATCTAGCACGAAAATATGACAGTTTAGATATCTAGCACAAAAAAGGTCAAATTTGAAGTTTTTGGCCCAAAAAAGGCCAACCTGGCAAGCCTGCTTGTAAGGGGCCCAGGATTAGATATGGCTGGACGTGGAAAAGGGATAGAAATCCAAAGGCTCCATCGATTGGATAATGAATATGGGTTATTAGGAGCCCTAATAGATGAGGCAGTAGGAGGGGAGGAGAAAAGTCAACCCGAAGGGCCACCAGTTAGATAGGAAATATGGAGCTTTAGGGTAACGGGGATGTACGGGTAGATTAGAGTGATGGAAGGATAGAGGTAGGTTGAATAATCATCATTTACGTCCATTAGTTGCAAATGGAATTTGGCATTTTAGGGGCCTATAGTAAATAGATGAGAGCTTGGATGCGTTGATTGAAGGGGAATATATATCGTAGAGACGTCTAAGAGTGACAAGATTTAAGATAATGATTGATTGATTGATTGATTTGAGTTTTCCTCCTTCCATTAGTTTTAAAAAGGGCATTTTAGGGGTCTATAGTGAATAGATGAGAGCTTGGATGCGTGGATTGAAGGGGAATATATATCGAGGAGACGTCTGAGAGTGACAAGATATCATACTGATTGATTGATTGATTGATTTGAGTTTGTTCTCCTTTACTTCCATTAGTTTTAAAAAGAATATGGCATTTTAGGAGCCTCTGGTAGATGGATGAGAGCTTGGATGCATGGATTTAAGGGAAATATATATCGTAGAGACGTCTGAGAGTAACAAGATGTGATTTCAAGCATGGTTTTCTATTGCATAATTTTTATATGATTTCAGATGTTTCACGTTTCTTAATGAAACATATAATTATTAGCATTATTCTAGTAAACTCGTTTATGTCATGAATTAAATATTGTATTATATAATGGTTTGCTTTTGAATATCAGCTGTATGTTGGACAAAATATTTGTATATTATTCTTATGTACTAATGGATGATTTGTATGTTATTTTGTCAATAAAATATAAATCTATTCTAAGATACTATACGTCTCGAGATTTTGAATGAGAGAGAGAGGAGAGAGAGAGAGAGAGAGAGAGAGAGAGAGAGAGAGAGAGAGAGAGAGAGAGAGAGAGAGAGAGACTAATAGCAGGTAATTAAAAGTGCTTAGTGTAGTGTAAAGGGAAGAGAGAGAGAGAGAGAGAGAGAGAGAGAGAGAGAGAGAGAGAGAGAGAGAGAGAGAGAGACTAGTAGCATGGAATTAAAATTGCTTAGTCTAGAGAGAGAGAGACTAATAGCAGGTATTTGAAAGTGCTTAGTGTAGTGTAAAGGGGAGAGAGGAGAGAGAGAGAGAGAGAGAGAGAGAGAGAGAGAGAGAGAGAGAGAGAGAGAGAGAGAGAGAGAGAGTGTCAACTTGTATTGAACGCGATATGGAATAAATTCATGTTACGCTATCGTTAGAAATGATATAATTAGTACAATCAGAGAATACTGGTCTATTCACTACCAATAGTTATGAACACACACCCTTTTTTTTTTACCTCAGAGTATTACCTGCTGTTAAACAAAGCCCTGAATAAAAACATTGTATTTGATTTTAATGTTTGTCACTGAATATTTTAAATGACAGTTGAAAATATGTCCCGTGTGTTTTTTTTTCCTTTTGATGACGTGCAATTGAATACCGTGTTTTGTCCGGTAGGTTTTTTTCTGCCTTCCGCAGGTCACACGGGAAATGGTATTTGATAGATTGCTTTTATGATATTTATATGTATTCATAGAAATGTATAAATATAGAGTGCTTACGCATTCTCATGTTTATCATTACGCCCGCTAACGAAGTTGGAAGGAGGTTATGTTTTACTCCCTGTGTATGTTTGTGTGATGTGTGTGTTTGTTTTTTAACAGCTTCCTGTCCACAATTTTAATCGTAGAGTAATGAAACTTGCAGGGAATAACTGGTATGTTAAAAGGTTAGAAATTGTTAAATTTTGGAAGGTCAAGGTCAAAGGTTAAACAAAATTTCCAATTCACGTAATTAGCCATACGTTTGGACATCGTTGTCACAAAGACCCAAAACTTGGTTTATATTTGAGTGTATGAAAATCCACGCCAATTAATACATGTTAAGGTCAAGGTCATTTTTTTAATTCTTATGATACATTTTGATATGAATTAACGAAGTAATGGGTCATAATTATTATGATCATCACTTTTCAAAGAATACTCTCATTATGGAGCTAGATTCATGCAGCGTTTTTCCTGCAATTCATCGCAACATCATTCAAAGTGCGCAATGCAGTCGACAAAACCAGCTAGATTTATGCAACGTCTGTCTCGCGATTCATCGTAACGTCATGTGAAGTCCGTAATGCAGTCAGCAACACCAGATAGATCTATGCAGTGTCTGTCTTGCGATTCATCGCAACGTCATGTGAAGTGCGTAATGCAGTCAGCAACACCAGATAGATTTTTGCATCGTCTGTCCTGCGATTCATCGCAACGTCATGTGAAGTGCGTAATGCAGTCAGCAACACCAGATAGATTTTTGCATCGTCTGTCCTGCGATTCATCGCAACGTCATGTGAAGTGCGTAATGCAGTCAGCAACACCAGATAGATTTCTGCATCGTCTGTCCTGCGATTCATCGCAACGTCATGTGAAGTGCGTAATGCAGTCAGCAACACCAGATAGATTTCTGCATCGTCTGTCCTGCGATTCATCGCAACGTCATGTGAAGTGCGTAATGCAGTCAGCAACACCAGATAGATTTCTGCATCGTCTGTCCTGCGATTCATCGCAACGTCATGTGAAGTGCGTAATGCAGTTAGCAACATCAGATAGATTTATGCATAGTCTGTCTTGCGATTCATCGCTACGCCATGCGATGTACGTGATGCAGTCGGCAACACCAGCTAGATTCATGCATCGTCTGTCTTACCATACATCACAACGTAAAGCGCTTATCGTAATGCAGTAA
>NC_090742.1:3301699-3311699 GCF_036898095.1 Palaemon carinicauda
CCAATGGCTACAACAGGAAAAAAATAGCCCAATGAAGAAAGGAAATAAGTAAACTACAAGGGAAGTAATAAAAAATTAATATAAAATATTTTACGAACAATAACAACATTAAGTTAGATCTTTCTTATGTAAACTATAAAGAAATAAAATAGAATAGTGCACCGTAGTTCTGTAGTTCTTATCATTAATGTGTAAAGGTTTAAAGGCCGGTCATGAATGGCAGAGGTAAGAGGCAATGACATTGCCCTAGAGGCTGACCATATTACATATAATCAGCACCCAAGCCTCTCTCCACCCATGCTAGAACCAAGGAGGGCCAGGCAATGGTTGCTGATGACTCAGCATATAGATCTATAGGCTCCCTTACCCCATCCTTAGCTCACAAGGCTGATGAGGTTACAGCGTCCAAAGGAACTAACGAGTCTGAGCGGGACTCGAAACCCGGTCTGGTGATTGCCAGGCAAGGACGCTACCACCAGGCCACCATAACCTTAAATGTTGATGTAATATTATGTTTTCTTTAATGTTTATCTATTTACGCAGATCTCGTGTATAAAACAAGTTATGTGCACGATATGTCGTGTATATATTGTCTCCTATTAATATCATATGTTGGTGTAGTATTGTTTTCTTTCATGTTTGTCTGTACGTACATCTCAAGCAGAGGTGCACGATCCGTCGTGTAGATAATGTGAAACGCACGGTATTCGTACCTATATAATATATGTTGATGTAGTCTTTTCTTCAATGTTTCTCTGCACGCAGATCTAATGTATATAACAAGTTATGTGCACGATCTGTCGTGTAGATCCAGCCTTCTACGCACGACAGTCGTGCATATATATCATATATTTAGTGTTGTAGTGTTCTGTTCATATTTGTTGATAATCATGTTTTTTTCATAATTATACTACTAATTTACATGCATTTGTCTTGACTAAATTCCATATACTAAACTAGAGGGACACTCAGTAGAGCGCAGACCTCCGCCGCGGCAGCTTATTTCTCGACCTTTGGTCGACTTTGACCTTGACCTTAACATGTATTATTTTGCGTGCATTTCCATACACTCAAATATAAACCAAGTTTGAAGTCTTTGTGACAACGATGTCTAAACTTATGGCTGATTACGTGAATTGGACATTTTGTTTGACCATGACCCTGACCTTTGACCTTGAGCTTCCAATATTTAATAATTTCCAGCTTTTTACATAAAAGTTAATCCCTGCAAGTTTTATTACTCTACGATTAGAATTGTGGCTTGGAGGCTGTTCAAAAACAAACAAACAAACACACACACAAACAAGGGATAAAACATAGCCTCCTTCCAACTTCGTTGGCGGAGGTAAAGCTACTAAGAATCTTAATAATGTAAAAAAAATTAGACACCAAGATATATATTTTTTATAATATATTTTAAAAATGAGAAACTAATTTTGAACACACAAATAGGGTGTAAAACATAACCTCCTTCCAACTTCGTCGTCGGAGGTAAAGCTACTAAAATTCCTAATAATATAAGGAAAAAGAGGACACCAAAATATATATTTTCATAATATATATGAAAAATGGCAAACTCATTTTGAGATCGCCTAAGAATTTTTATCTAATTTTTTTTTTTAAGAATTTTTTTAAGATTTTTTTTTTTCTTTTTCCAATATTCCCAGGCGATCCTATTTAATGATAAACTCTCGCGAAGGAAAAGCTCTGGGGATTTTATCTCGTCTATGAAAAGGTTTTTTTTTTCCCCTTTAGCGAGGTCTTCCAACAATTATGTCGGCCATTTTTCCATATTTCTGTCCTGGCCTTCCATGTATGTTTATTTATTATTATTATTATTATTATTATTATTATTATTGCTGTGCTTAAAATATTTCATTTTAATTGTTAATTACTTGTCTTGTAAGTTTCCTTATTTCCTTTCCTCGCTGGGCTATTTTCCCTGTTGGAGCCCTCGGGTTTATAGCACCCTGCTTTTCCATCTAGTGTTGTAGCTTAGGAAGTGGTAATAATAATAATAATAATAATAATAATATTATTATTATTATTATTATTATTATTATTATTATTATAAGCTAAGCTACAACCCTAGTTGTGAAAGCAGGATGCTATAAACCCAAGCGCCCCAACAGGAAAAAATAGCCCAGTAAGGACAGGAAATAAGGAAATGAATAAACTATAAGAGAAGTATTGAACAACTGAAATAAAATATTTTAAGAACAGTAACAACATTAAAATAGTTTTTTTTTTTCATATATAAACTATAAACTCTACAAGAGAAATAAAATCAAATAGTGTGCCCGAATCCGCCCACAAGCATAAGAACTCTACTCTAAGACAATGGAAGACCATGGTACAGAGGTACTACCCAATACTAGAGAACAATGGTTTGATTTGTGAGGGTCCATCTCTTCTAAGAGCTGCTTACATACACTCATAAACACACCAGCACAAATATATACCTACGCCTCGATTCATTTCTTTTTTTCTGTCAATAACTAGTTTCATTCATCTTTAATTATCCTAAAACAACGCAAGCCTCTGTTTACTGTATATTTTTCATGTATTTTCTTTTGATCAAATTCTTTGATATCAATTGCCCAAAATTACTACCCATTCAACATCTTTCTCTCGGTCTTAAAGATTCATTTATCTTACCATCTAATTCAAAAAAATAATGATAAGAAATACACAATCCTTTATGGATTTCCATATACTGTACTCAGCAGTAATATACAATCTAACGACCGTTTTTCCACGCCATTATATTTTTCAAGTATACCAGGAAATATTTTTCTTTGTAAACTCTCAATTTCGATTAACTTCACCAACCTCATTCCAAATACGTTTTTCATTCACCCACAACTCGAAATGTGTCCCCAATGCCATTTTCCCCCGCTCCTACTTACTAATGCATTCAAGTCACCTAGCAACACCATCCTTGTAGAGATACAGTGTACCATATTTATTCTAATATTTTATTAACCCATACTCATTATGATTACTATTTATCTTATGGTCATTCATACTCATACAATCTTCATGCTAACACATATTGTACAAATTAACCCTCCCCCCCCCACCTGCTCTGGTTGTATTCAAGGTCTTATAGAATAATCTATTGACCTTTGCTGTATCCATGTATTATTTCTTCAACAATAAGCCGTTTTCTATAAAAAGGAGGTAACTGTAGAAAAAAAAAAAGCAAAGTCATCTTATAACTTTTGAATCTTTGGTGAACCCGCTATGCAGTAAAAGCATTTACAATATTTGGAGTTTCATGTACCTGCATAGAAGTCTCACTAACAGCGTGTCAAATCCCCTACACACACTGCATCATCCACCCCATCTTACAGTAACTCATGCCATCCTTGGATATCAAAGATCTGAGTTTAGGTTATAATATGTTTTCCTCCAAATCTATTCAACCAGTTTTAGGCCATTTAGTCCTCATATAACCTTTACTGTAGTATCCTTTTGGGGACCTTCCCCCTAAGTGGCATTAAAGTGATGCGCCGTGTTGAATATATATATATATATATATATATGTATGTATGTATGTATATATATATTTATATATTTGTGTGTGTCTGTTTAAAGATTTTGCACAAGCTACTGAAATTCTTTTCAGCTTACAATCATTAATTATATATATATATATATATATATATATATACTATATTATATATATATATACTATATATATATATATATATATATATTTCTCGATATGTCCTTTATTCCTCTGTAGTTTACAAATTTCAAGAAAGCATTTCTCTAGCTATACCAAATTTAATAGCACAGTCTTGAAAGAGTTTCAATGAAGAAATTAGTTCGAAAGGATTTTCGTATAAAGCGACGTGGGCCAAGCGATCAGGGAATCTCTGGTATGCCACTTGGTACAATTTTTTCGTGGTCGAACGACGTACCAAGCGAAGACGGGCGAAGGATCAGAGCCAGAATAGAAATTTGTCCAGAATAGTTTCGGTGTCCAGAGAAAGTCCGGGACAGGGAAGCGATTGATTTTATCGATGCCTTTTAAAGAATTTGTTCGCGTAGTGGTGTAAGGAGAGGGGGACAGCAATAACAACAACAACAACAACAATTATAACAACAACAACAACAACAACAATAATAATAATAATAATAATAATAATAACAACAACAACAACAACAAATACAGCCGTTTCTAGTCCGCTGCAGGACAAAGGTCTCAGATATGTCAATTCATGTCTGTGGTTTGGCCAGTTTTCGTTAGGAGACAGGACATTAACAACAACAACAACAACAACAACAACAACAACAACAAATGCAGCCGTTTCTAGTCCGCTGCAGGACAAAGGCCTCAGACATATCAATTCATGTCTGGTTTGGCCAGTTTTCGTCAGGAGACGGGACATTAACAACAACAACAACACTTACTAGATAAGAACAACAACAATAACAACAACAAATGCAGCCGTTTCTAGTCCACTGCAGGGCAAAGACCTCAGGCATGTAAAATCATTCCATGATTTTTACCTTTTTCTTTAACGGCAAATTTTTAACAGTGTATATCTTGAAACGGCTTTGCCAGAGTAGCTAACTAATTTAACAAAATGCGGAAAGAACGGCGAACGCTGTTATGCAAAACAGTCCAGCGGAAGGGAAAAGGTAGAAAGTGAATTATGGCTTCACGGAACCAGATGTTGTTCGACATAATCCCATTATGCAAGCAGAGAGGAGGCTATTTCGAATAGATCGTCTCTCTGGAAAAAAAGGACATATAGGGACACTAAATGGACATATAGGGACACTAAATGGGTACTGTGTCCACTTACTAATTGGGTGATGTAAGCTAGGTCCGTTCACACTATACTCAATTTTTTTAATGAGTCACATTTTAGCTCGGAAAAGTTTCCTGCTAGCTGATTGGTTAGAATTATCTTGTCCAACCAATCAGCTAGCAGGAACATTGTCTTGTTCAACCAATCAGCTAGCCCGAAAATGATCTTGTTCAACCAATCAGCTAGCAGGAAATTATCTTGTTCACCAATCAGCTAGCAGGAACATTTTCTTGTTCAACCAATCAGCTTGCACGAAAATTATCTTGTACCACCAATCAGCTAGCAGGAACATTATCTTGTTCAACCAATCAGCTAGCAGGAAAATTATCTTGTTCAACCAATCAGCTAGCAGGAAAAATTATCTTGTCTCACCAATCAGCTAGCAGGAACATTATCTTGTTCAACCAATCAGCTAGCAGGAAAATTATCTTGTTCAACCAATCAGCCAGTAGGAACATTATCTTGTTCAACCAATCAGCTAGCAGGAAAATTATCTTGTCCAACCAATCAGCTTGCAGGAAAACTATCTTGTTCAACCAATCAGCTTGTAGGAAAACTATCTTGTTCAACCAATCAGCTAGCAGGAAAATTATCTTGTTCAACCAATCAGCTAGTAGGAAACTTTTCCAAGCTAAAAGGGCACCCCTACGAGTCGGTGCAAATGTGCCTCATTAAAAAAGAAATTGATTATAGCCCTCAAATTTGTGGCTACTTTCCATTTGGTAAAGGTAGTAGGGACTTTGGCAATGGTAAGCAGCGCTTCTAGGAGGACACTCGAAAATCAATCCATTGTTCTTTAGTCTTGGGTAGTGCCATAGCCTCGGTATCATAGTCTTCCACTGTCTTGTGCTAGAGTTCTCTTGCTTGAGGGTATACTCAAGGCACATTATTTTGTTTCCTTATTTCCTTTCCTCACTGGGATATTCTTCCATTTTTGAGCATCCTACATTGCTAACCAGGGTTGTAGCTTAGCTTATAATAATAATAATAATAATAATAATAATAATAATAATAATAATAATAATAATAATAATAACAAATATGTCTCCGGACAAAGTAGTCTAACTAGAGCAATAGCCTTTTTTTTCGTTCATAAATCTAATTCTTATTCGGGTTTTTTTTTTTTCGTTTAAACTTAAGGTACTATAGAGTAGGTATGTAAACACTAATCTTTCCTATAATACTATCAGATAGAAATATTAAGGAAATACAGCAAATTGAAGGAAACAATGAAATCTAGCAGAAACCTCATTGTTGAACAAACCTTGATGTTACACATGATACAGAAACTGGAAAACACATCAATGAAAAAAAAATATAAATTAATGCTATTTATTACTTAATAAATAAACTGTCTAGTTTTCCTGGAGATATATAGTTTTATACAGTAGCTGAAACTAATAAATAAAATGTCTTGCTTTGCTGGAGATGTATAGTTTTATACAGTAGCTAAAACTGCGTGGGAAGAGGGGGTGGGGGGGGGGGGGGCCGCTGGTATGTGACTAGTCGCCCAGAAAGGGTACACAATTGGTCACCGATGTTATCTTTCCGCTCGTGAGATATACAAATAAAAATGGTTTGTGGTTAAAAAGAGCATTTAAAACTTTAACTCTAGTTTTCCAACACAGAACTCTCTCTCTCTCTCTCTCTCTCTCTCTCTCTCTCTCTCTCTCTCTCTCTCTCTCTCTCTCTCTCTCTCTCTCTCAATAATTCCTTTGTTCTATGGTATGTTTCCTTTTCCAGCTATCACATTTTCATCCATTTTACATGTATCGTAAAATTGTTTTTCGTGCATTCCATTTGTTTTTATTCAGTACACGTACTCGAAGTGGGTCTTTTTTTTTTTTTTTTTTTTTTTTTTTTTTTTTTTTTTTTTCTTCTCACATAACACACTCATGTAGGGATAGGAGACAAAATAAATGTTTAAACATTTTTAAAGGCAAAGATGTCTTGGTTCATTTCCAGTTTCATCTGAATAGATGCTCGCCAGAACGTCAGCCTGGCAGCCCAACCCCTCGCAGTGGTACCCAAGCACAGCAGTGGCCTCCCCAGTAAACAGCGTGAAACAGTTTTAAAGGTAAAAGTGTCTGGATTAAGTTCCAGTTTCATCTGAATAGATGCTCGCCAGAATGTCAGCCTGGCTTTCCCATTCCCAAACTGTTGTACTCAAGCACAGCAGTGGCCTCCCCAGTAAACAGCTTGAACTCACGGTCCTAGACTGGGATCCATCTGCTGCAATACAAATGATATGCGAACATGTTACCACTGTACTAGCCAGGAGGTTATAACCCCTCACTTTGGTACCCAAGCAGGGCAGTGTCCTCCCCAGTAAACAGCTTGAACTCACGGTCCCGGGCTGGGATCGATCTGCAGCCATACAAATGCTAGGCTAATGCGTTATTACTGTACTAGCCAGGAGGCTATTGTGCTCTTAACCACTCCTTCTCAGAGTATATGTATTGACTCTGCTCCGCCTCCTATCTTCCCTCTGTCTCTTCCTTTCACGAATCTTATAGAATAGCTCTTTTAGGATACGCTAAGTCAGGGAAACTTCCTTTTGTTCCCGAAATTCCATTGAAAAACTCGACGCGATTCCCATTCTTCAGTACAAATCACGTCGGCCTTTCATTCCCAAAGAGAGTTTCGCGTCCGTATCATGGCTATGCTTGCCTGGGTTCGAAAGATTATCTTTCTTTATCAAAAGTTTCGGTGGGGATGAATAGGAAAGTCTTCCTCCCTTTCTCCTCTTTTGTTCCTGTCAGAATCAAGATGGATAATAGAGTAGCTTAGGCCGTAGACCCGCTTTGTTAGATGACCTAATGTTCCTACATTCATTTGAAGGTAAATCTTTGTTGATTAAGGATTAATTTGATGAATTTCAATATCAAGCTTAGATTGAAATTTGTCTTTTCATTTCAGTGTAGAAGTAACTGCTGGGTGTACTGTTAAAGCTTTCATTTGATATATCTGGTCTTAAGAACATTCTGTGCTGTAATGTAGTGTTTTAGCATGTTTTGTGTAGGTATTACATCGCCACATGTGTTGCTTTAATCACTTATTGATTAGTTTCCCTGGAGCATATATTATACCTCATGCGACTTTCTCTGTGCAGCTGAGTAACAACAGTGCTTTCCTTATGAAAATATTACCGACGCCTTTCTTTGAGCCAAAGATATGATAGTTGACTCTTTTAAATTCTCTCTCTCTCTCTCTCTCTCTCTCTCTCTCTCTCTCTCTCCTATGAAAGCATTAACGAATCCTTTCTTTGAGCCAAATATAACCATTGACACTCAAATATCTCTCTCTCTCTCTCTCTCTCTCTCTCTCTCTCTCTCTCTCTCTCTCTCTCTCTCTCTCTCTCCTTTGAAAGCATTAACGAATCCTTTCTTTGAGCCAAATATAACCATTGACACTCAAATCTCTCTCTCTCTCTCTCTCTCTCTCTCTCTCTCTCTCTCTCTCTCTCCTTTGAAAGCATTAACGAATCCTTTCTTTGAGCCAAATATAACCATTGACACTCAAATCTCTCTCTCTCTCTCTCTCTCTCTCTCTCTCTCTCTCCCTCTCCCTCCTATGAAAGCATTAACGAATCCTTTCTTTGAGCCAAATATAACCATTGACACTCAAATCTCTCTCTCTCTCTCTCTCTCTCTCTCTCTCTCTCTCTCAGCCAGATTTGAATGGAGAGATTAATTGGAATTCCAGATAACTTTAAATCAACCTCTCTTGTGAGACTGACAAATAGCTGAATCATTGTCATTCAGAACTTTGAACGAGCGAGAGCGTGTGATTGAGCTTTTAGAAGTCTGATGATTCGTAATTAATGGTATTGTCTGACTGTGTGTGTGTGTGTGTGTGTGAATAATCAGTGTATAAAATGGACAATGTGTGAGTAATCAGTGTATAAGATGGACAATGTGTGAGTATTCAGTGTATAAGATGGACAATGTGTGAGTATTCAGTGTATAAGATGGACAATGTGTGAGTATTCAGTGTATAAGATGGACAATGTGTGAGTATTCAGTGTATAAGATGGACAATGTCTGAATAATCAGTGTATAAGATGGACAATGTGTGAATAATCAGTTTATAAAATGGACAATGTTTGAGTAATCTGTGTATACGATGGACAAAAGATGGACAATGTGTGAGTAATCAGTGTATAAGATGGACAATGTGTGAGTAATCAGTGTATAAAATGGACAATGTGTAAGTAATCAGTGAATAAGATGGACAATGTGTGAGTAATCAGTGTATAAGATGGACAATCTGTGAGTATTCAGTGTATAAGATGGACAATCTGTGAGTATTCAGTGTATAAGATGGACAATGTTTGAGTAATCAGTGTATAAGATGGACAATGTTTGAGAAATAAGTGTATAAGATGGACAATGTTTGAGAAATAAGTGTATAAGATGGACAATGTTTAAGTGGTCAGTGTATAAAATGGACAATGTGTGAGTAATCAGTGTATAAGATGGACAATGTGTGAGTATTCAGTGTATAAGATGGACAATGTTTGAGTAATCTGTGTATATGATGGACAAAAGATGGACATTGTGTGAGTAATTAGTGTATACGATGGACAATGTGTGAGTAATCAGTGTATACGATGGACAAAAGATGGACAATGTGTGAGTAATCAGTGTATAAGATGGACAATGTGTGAATAATCAGTGTATAAAACGGACAATGTTTGAGTAATCAGTGTATAAGATGGACAATGTGTGAATAATCAGTGAATTAGACCGACAATATTTATATGGTCACAGGAAAGTAACGCATGGGCATTTGATGTGTACACCTCTTGAAGCAGTAACCAGGTGCAATGTATTTTAACTAGAAAACATTTTGTAACGACTGTAAAGTTTTCAAAATCGAGAGAGACTTATGTTTTTATGAGAATAGTTTTATTGACATTTTATCGAGCTTATAAATTACCATTACATATTATAAGTACGAATTTATTTAATAAAGAAATTGAACTACTAGGTAGGAAGCGTACAGACGAAACTGATGAAAGGTAAAAGGAGTGAAGGTGGTCAGCAGGAACTTAAGGAAAGCAGCAAAGAAATTTAATTATTGTATATTTCTTCTTTCCCACCGTTATCCCTACATTAAGGTTCGGATGCCTGATGCTTCCTCTCCAATGTCTTCTATCAAAGGCATACTTT
>NC_090742.1:3321699-3331861 GCF_036898095.1 Palaemon carinicauda
ATTGGGCAGATAACTCCCTGGTGATACCTTCAACGTGGTGCAAGTGTTTGCTTATCTCCATGACTAGGACAGCTTTGGTCTACTAGTCAGGGCCACCCATACTAGGTTGGTTTGTTGTGAGCGAATCGATGAAAGTATCCTACCATCATCATATATTCATCATCATAAGATAACATTTGAACTCTTACCAATTTTATGTAACCATTGGAAATTACTTGTGTTTATATATATAATTTATATATATATATATATATATATATATATATTTATATACATATATATATATATATATATATATATCTGTCCGGTGATTATTGTAAAGTACTTTTATAAATCTCCTCTCAACCATTGTAAAGTACTTATGTACTGTATATATATCTCCTGTTATTATTTTTATTATTATCATTTCCTAAGCGACAACCCTAGTTGGAAAAGCAAGATGCTACAAGCCCGGGGGCTCCAACAGGGAAAATAGCCCAGTGAGGAAAGGAAACAAGTAAAAATAGAGTATATTAAGAAGGGTAACATTAAAATAAATATCTCCTATATAAACTATAAAAACTTAAACAAAACAAGAGGAAGAGAAATAAGATAGAATAGTGTGCCTGAGTGTACCCTCAAGCAAGAGAACTCTAACCCAAGATATTGGAAGACCATGGTACAGAGGCTATGGCACTACCCAAGACTAGAGAACAATGGTTTGATTTTGGAGTGTCCGTCCCCTAGAAGAGATGCCCACCATAGCTAAAGAGTCTCTTCTACCCTTAACAAGAGGAAACTGACCACTGAACAATTAGTGCAGAAACCCCTTGGGTGAAGAGGAATTGTTTGGTAATCAGTGTTGTCAGGTGTATGAAGACAGAGGATAATATGTAAAGAATAGGCCTGACTATTCGGTGTGTGTGTGTAGGCAAAAGGAAAATGAACCGTAACCAGAGAGGAGGATCCAATGTAGTACTGCCAGGCCAGATAAAAGACCCGATATCTCTTTAGCAGTAGTATTTACTCATTTCAGTTTTCATTTTACTGAATGAACGAAGAAAACTATGAATCACTGATAATCCCCTTTTGATTAACCTAGTGCCCTCTTCGGAGATTCATCCTCTCTCTCTCTCTCTCAGCTCAGAGCCTCCAAGGTTCAATAATCTATTTCCTTTGTTCTGGATGAGTGTTGGACGTCATTAGAGGACAAGCCTATTAACTTAATTTCCTCTAAGGCGGTGAAACTAAATTTTGCTCTTGTGTCCCCGTCTGCTCTATAGGCCATTTTTTTTAAGCGAGGCATATTTGCACCGACTCGCAGCGGGTGCCCTTTTAGCTCGGAAAAGTTTCCCGATCGCTGATTGGTTAGAATTATCTTGTCCAACCAATCAGCGATCAGGAAACTTTTACGAGCTAAAAGGGCACCGCTGCGAGTCGGTGCAAATCTGCCTCGCTTGTCCAACCAATCAGCGATCAGGAAACTTTTACGAGCTAAAAGGGCACCGCTGCGAGTCGGTGCAAATCTGCCTCGCTAAAAAAAATTGACTATAGTCGGAGGACGGGTGTTGTTATGTAAATTCGCCTTTTCAAGATTTGTTAGCTTTGGGATATTGGTCGTTTATGTATCTATTTTTCTTTATGTTTTTTTATACACCTGATTATGTAAGAAAGTATCGGGACTTTACTAATGTAGCTATCTTAGTGGAAAAACTATTTTTTGATTCGGTAATCCAACTGTCTTTTGTAGTATTTCTCTCTCTCTCTCTCTCTCTCTCTCTCTCTCTCTCTCTCTCATTTTATAAACTATCAATGTTATTATTGTTTATATTTACATGAACTCACTCTCTCTCTCTCTCTCTCTCCTCTCTCTCCTCTCTCTCTCTCTCATCATTTTATAAATTGTTAGCGTAGAACTATTGATTATGTATGCTAGGACTGAGTCAATATTATGGCAATCCAACCTTCTTTCGCAGTATTATTATTATTATTATTATTATTATTATTATTATTATTATTATTATTCAAGTTTGATTAAAGATAATTGCTACCTCAGTGGCGTTAATTTTATAAGAAATAATTTCTATTGACCTTCAATCAAATTTGTAGGGTAAATAGCCTAGTGAGGAAAGGAAACAAGGAAAATAAAATATTTTAAGAACAGTAACCCCATTAAAATAAGTATATCTTATGTAAACTATAAACACTTTAACAAAACAAGAGGAAGAGAAATAAGATAGAGTAGTGTGCCCGGGTGTACCCTCAAGCAAGAGAACTCTAATCCAAGACAGTGGCAGACCATGGTATAGAGGCTATGGCACTACCCAAGACTAGAGAACAATGGTTTGATTTTGGAGTGTCCACCTCCGAGAAGAGCTGCTTACTATAGCTTAAGTCTCTTTTACCCTTACCAAGAGGAAAGTGGCCAATGAACAACTACAGTGCAGTAGTTAATCCGTTTGGTTAAGAAGAATTGTTTGGTAATCTCAGTGTTGTCAGGTGTATGAGGACAGAGGAGAATTTGTAAAGAATATGCCAGACTATTCGGTGTATGAGCAGGCAAAAGGAAAGTGAACCGTAGCGAGAGAGAAAGATCCAGTGTAGTACTGTCTGGTCAGTCAAAGGACCCCATAACTCTCTAGCGGTAGTATATTCACTAGCGTGAAGACATAGAACTTGAGGAACGTGGGAATGATATTTCCCGAAGTCTGGAGGAAGAAACCCAGTCGGGTCATTTGTCAAGGTCAGAAAATTACATTTCGGGGGAAATTAGCTCAAACAGAGACCTGGCGTGCCACTTGGGATGTGTCATTTAGGTTGAATGTTCCCTTAAAGGTTTAAAGGTTTAAAGGTCGCTCATGAATGGCAGAGGCAAGGGACAGTGACATTGCCCTAGCAATCAGGACAATGCCCTAGAGACTGACCATATATTATATGATCAGCGCCCAAGCCTCCTCTCCACCCAAGCTAGGACCAGGGAGGGTCAGGCAGTGGCTGCTGATGACTCAGCAGATAGACCTATAGGCTCCCCCAAACCCCCCAACCTTAGCTCACAAGGATGGTAAGGTTGCAGACACTAATGGCACTAACGAGTCTGAGCGGGACTCGAACCCCCGACTGGGAAACACCAGGTAGAGACGTTACCGATCAGGCCACAGCTATTGAAATCGCGTATTCTGAAGTACTCGGGGTAAGTCACTAACCCTCTTTGGAATGGTTTAGAACAATGCAT
Organism: Palaemon carinicauda; assembly: GCF_036898095.1. NCBI lineage: Eukaryota > Metazoa > Arthropoda > Malacostraca > Decapoda > Palaemonidae > Palaemon > Palaemon carinicauda. Next base: position 3,324,911 of record NC_090742.1, read on the forward strand.
TATTTAGCTAACGTTTGTTTAAAGGTTGGAATATTTAGCTTGGTTCGTTTAGGTAAAAATGGATACTTCGGGAAAATGTATGTTCAAGTGGCTATCAAAATGTGTTAGTTCTACGTTTTACTAAATTAATTATTCAGAGAGTGTTCATGGTTTTATTTAGTTTAGTATAAGAAGAAACGTTTTAGATGACACTGAGCGTTATATCCCCTTTATGATAAAGAGAAAGTGTTTGGCTATATAAATATGTGTATATATATATATATATATATATACAGCATATATATATATATATATATTTACTGTATATATACATACTGTATATATATATATATATATATATACTGTATATATATACACAGTATATATATATGTGTATATATATATATATATATATAGTATATATATATACAGTATATATATAATATATATATATATATATATATATATACTGTATATATATACGGTATATATATATACTGTATATATATATTTATATATATATATATTTATTTCCGTTCACGCTCAATGGCATTGCCAGATGCATAATTGTTCCGTCTTTCCCCGTCCCCCGAGTCGGGGAAAAAGGGAGTAGTCATACCCTGGTGAGAGGGTTGTGCGTCTATATGCATATCTACTTAAATAATTACCCGTCATTTTTGACTGGTCGCGTACTCTATTCAAACATTTTATATCATTAATGATTTATTTTGTGCTTCTCAAACCGATTGAATTCCACCTTTGATTGATTGATTAAATGATTTAAAGTTTTCTGGCATCCTGACATCGAAGGTCATTGACGCCGATATCATTTAGTGTAAGTAAAGAATAAAAGAATATTTGATTGAAACCATTAAAGTAAATATGTCATTCTTCTTCTTCTTCTTCTTCTTCTTGTTTGTCTGTATCTATTCCCAGTTTTATGTGGGGTCGATGTTTCTGGCCAGCGTTCTCCATCTACCTCTGTCCCACACTTCATCACTGGTTAATCCCTTTGATCGAAGGTCATCCTTGATACAGTCCATCCACCTTCGCTTTGGTCTCCCTCTCCTTCTCGTTCCCTGTACCTCCCTTTCCATCACCCTCCTCCCAATATACTGTTCATCTCTTCTCATATGTCATTATAAAAGTTAAATAACTTTCTGAATATCTGCTACTGAAATAGATGTAAAAAATGCCATCTTTGAAAGACATAATCTGGAGATAGATCTGGGAATTTATGTGTGGTGGAAATGATCGGGTAGAAGTATAGTCACCTGCTTATGCTATGCTTCGCATCTAGTTGGCATTCTGAGAGTGACAGGTTGTTTAGCGAATTCTGCGTATTCTGAGAAACGTCAGATTCTAGACAGCGGCACTGGGAAAATCATACTCGCGAGTTTATAATTGTTACGAGACCCAATTATACGAACGTACAAATGGATAGACAAGCTCAAATCCTATTTTATGAATAGTGGTTATGTATAGATTTATCGGGAGTGAATAGTAAAATTTGTTAAAGAATGATAGTCCTACTTCAGAAGGTGAAATTTGCAGCTAATATTTTTATGTTGAGATACTACCACTAGAGAGTTATGGGGTCTTTTGACTGGCCAGATAGTACTACATTTGGATCCTTCTCTCTGGTTACGGTTCATTTTCCCCTTTGCCTATACACTCACACACCGAATAGTCTGGCCTATTCTTTACATATTCTCCCCTGTCCTCATACACCTGACAACATTGAGATTGCCAAACAATTCCTCTTACTGCACTGTAATTGTTCAGTGGCCACTTTGACCTTTGTAAGGGAAGATGAGACTCTTTAGCTTTGGTAAGCAGCTCTTCTAGGAGAAGGGACACTCCAAAATCAAACCATTGTTCTCTAATCTTGGGTAGTGCCATAGCCTCTGTACCATGGTCTTCCACTGTCTTGGGTTAGAGTTCTCTTGCTTGAGGGTACACTGTTTTATCTTATATCTTATTTCCCTTCCTCTTGTTTTATTAAAGTTTTTGTAGTTTATAAAGTGATATTTATTTTATTATTGTTGCTCTTCTTAAAATATTTTATTTTTCCTTGTTCCCTTTCCTCACTGGGCTATTTCTCCTGTTGGAGCCCCTGGGTTTATAGCATCCTGCTTTTCCAAATAGGGTTGTAGCTTAGCAAGTAATAATTATAATAATAATAGGCTGATATGTCTCTCTTCATAATTTATATATGTCACATCTATTTTACCGTTGTTACTGAACTATAAGATATTATATGTTCTTTATTCACTACATCTTATATATAGTTTATTTATGCTCTTATTTCCTTTACTCACTGGGTTATTATTCCCTGTTGGAGCCCTTGGGCTTGTAGCAGCCTGCTTTTCCAACTGGGGTTTGTAGATTAGCTAATAATGATAATAATATAATAATAATAATAATAATAATAATAATGATAATATAATAATAATAATAAAGGAATTAGAGACACTCTTCTTACAGTTGTAAAATATCACTTAATTTCCTAACTGATATGAAAGTGACTAATGAAAATAAACAAAAACGCATCACTTATCTCAAAGATAAATACTTTTGGATGTTCAGCTGTTTTGAGTGGATGATAAAACTAGACGAAGCCGTTTTCTTGCTCTATTAAAATGAATTGGTTTGCGATCACAGCTGCGTCTGGGGTGAATGAAGGGCGTCCCAAATGTTCTCTAAAAGTTAAGAATTAGGTAATCGTGCCGCTAAATGTTCCCTAAAAGTTAAGAGTGTAGTAATTGTGCCCCTAAATGTTCTCTAAAAGTTAGGAGTGTAGTAATCGTGTTCCTAAATGTTCTCAAAAAGTCAAGAGTGTAGTAACTGTGCTGCTAAATGTTCTCTGAAATTTAAGAGTGTAGTAATCGTGCTCCCAATGTTATCAAAAAGTTAAGAATGTAATAATCGTGCTTCTAGATGTTCTCTAAAAGTTAAGAATGTAGTAATCGTGCTCCTAAATATACTCTAAACATTAAGAGTGTAGTAATCGTGCTGCAAAAGGTTCTCGAAAAGTTAAGGGCGTAGTAATCGTGTTCCAAATGTTCTCTAAAAATTAAGTGTATTAATCGTGCTCCTAAATGCTCTCTAAAAGTTAAGAGTGTAGTAATCGTGCTCCAAATGTTATCTGAAATTCAACAGTGTAGTAATGGTGCTCCAATATGTTCTCTGAAAGTTACGAGTGTAGTAATCCTGCTCCTAAATGTTCTCTAAAAGTTAAGAGTGTAGTAATCGTACTCCTAAATTTTCTCTAAAAGTTAAGAGTGTCGTAATCGTGCTCCTAATGTTCTCAAAAAGTTAAGAATGTAGTAATTGTGCCTCTGAATGTTCTCTAAAAGTTAAGAGTGTCGTAATCGTGCTCCTAATTATACTCTAAAAGTTAAGAGTGTCGTAATCGTGCTCCTAATTATACTCTAAAAGTTAATAGTGTCGTAATCGTGCTCCTAATTATACTCTAAAAGTTAAGAGTGTCGTAATCGTGCTCCTAATTATACTCTAAAAGTTAAGAGTGTCGTAATCGTGCTCCTAATTATACTCTAAAAGTTAAGAATGTAGTAATTGTGCGCAAAATATTCTCTGAAATTTAAGAGTGTAGTAATCGTGCTGCTAAATGTTCTCTCAAAGTTAAGAGTGTAATAACCGTGCTTTCTAAATATACTCTGAAAGTTAAGAGTGTAGTAATCGTGGCCCTAAATGTTCTCTAAAAGTTAAGAGTGTAGTAATCGTGCTCCTAAATGTTCTCTGAAAGTTAATAGTGTCGTAATCGTGCCTCTAAATGTTCCTCTAAAAGTTAAGAGTGTCGTAATCGTGCTCCTAATTATACTCTAAAAGTTAAGAGTGTCGTAATCGTGCTCCTAATTATACTCTAAAAGTTAAGAATGTAGTAATTGTGCTGCAAAATATTCTCTGAAATTTAAGAGTGTAGTAATCGTGCTGCTAAATGTTCTCTCAAAGTTAAGAGTGTAATAACCGTGCTTTCTAAATATACTCTAAAAGTTAAGAGTGTAGTAATCGTGCTCCTAAATGTTCTCTAAAAGTTAGGAGTGTAGTAATTGTGCTCCTAAATGTTCTCTAAAAGTTAGGAGTGTAGTAATCGTGCTCCTAAATGTTCTCTAAAACTTAAGGGTGTAGTAATCTCACTGTCTTTCCGATAACAAGCGAGAAGTGGCGGAAGTAAAACTGGAGGCCATTGTGAAATCACTCAAGGGAACATAAAACTTTACCCTGACTCGAGAGGCACTTCCAAGTTTTGTGTCCATTAAGGGAGTGTGATAAATGACAGGTACGAGAGAGAGAGAGAGAGAGAGAGAGAGAGAGAGAGAGAGAGAGAGAATTAATCTTAGGTGTAATAACCCAGTCTAGAGAGATTGAAGGATAGGGAATGTTTATGAAGATTACCATAAAATGTGGTTTCAGCATTAAAACTAAATGGATGATATAACTTAAGAATGAAAAATAAACGAGAGAGAGAGAGAGAGAGAGAGAGAGAGAGAGAGAGAGAGAGAGAATTAATCTTAGGTGCATATCCCAGGCCAGAGAGAGATTTAAGGAGAGACAATGTTTTTGAAGATTACCAAAATTGTGGATTGAATATTAAAACTAAGTGGTAGACATAACTTAAAGATGATAACAAGAGAGAGAGAGAGAGAGAGAGAGAGAGAGAGAGAGAGATTCTCTCTCATTACGTCTAGAAATATTTTCAAGTTGAACATTTTTATTTTTCTAACCAAGAATAAATTACACCAATTTATTGTCGTTCGGGTTCTCCAGGAACTTTTCTAATTACTCAGTTTTTATGCATAAATTTAAAGTGTGTAATGGTCTTCCTCGTTTTATTTCAGTCGTCGTGAAACAATTTATTCGAAGGAAGTTCATACCTTACCATTTATTTCTTCGTTACGTCCTCGAAAACTTTATCATTTATGTTTCCAAGACTTTTTTTTCATTCAGTCTTGTCTTGATAGATTACAGGTTCTATAGTCAATTCTTTTTAGCCAGGCAGATTTGCACCGACTCGCAGGGGTGCCCTTTTAGCTCGGAAAAGTTTCCTGCTCGCTGATTGGTGGGACAAGATAATTCTGACCAATCAGATGGCAGGAAACTTTTCCGAGCTAAAAGGGCACCGCTGCGAGTCGGTGCAAAATGCGAATCATTAAAAAAAAGTGAGTATAGTAAAGGTTTCCATATTGTATCATATGACTTATCTGCCTTATCCATCCCTTTGTATATATATATATATATATATATTTATATATATATGTGTGTGTATATATATATATATATATATTTATATATATATGTATATATTATATATATATATATATATATTACAACAACAACAATAAATGCAGCCGTTTTAGTCCACTGCAGGATAAAGGCCTCAGGCATGTCCTTATTCATGCCTGTGGTTTGGCCAATTTCATCACCATGCAGGCCAACTGCGGATAGGTGATGGTGGGGAGACCATTGTCTGATCGCTCACAGCAGACCAACGTAATAATATATATATATATATATATAAGAACTACAAGGAAAATGAAAATAGTAAATATAAGGTTAAGTCCTGACTTATTTCGTGATACATTTTCAGAGGACTGAAGAAGTATCACAAAACTAGTCAGGATTTGATCTTATATTTCCTATTTTCATTTTCCCTGGGGCTCTTTTGCATCTTAGCATTACGTTTCTGTGATTTTTACGCATATATATATATATATATATATGTATGTATATATATACACACATATATATACATATATATATATATATATATGTATATATATACATATATAAATGTATGTATATATATATATATATATATATATGTATATATAATCCTCTATATACATGTGGAGAGATGAAAATAATATACTTTGAATATCTCTTCACATTGTTGATAAACTCTATCCATAAAAGGTAAGAGAAACCCCGATCAACTTCGGTTGTAAATCCTTCAGAAGACGAGAGACGAATTTGCATTTCTTCCAGACTATTACACCCGCAAAAATAATCAATCCTTCCTTTTATACTTTCTTCTCTAAGCTGTAAACAAGTCGAGATCTCAGGAAGAAAACCACCGTCTATATGAAAGTGCATCGCGTGAGTAAGATTATGTAGATGATACATACATTGGTAGAGCAGAGAGAATTGGGGATAGGGTATATGATTGGTGAAATTCAGCAGATAATAAGAATACGATATAGTATTATACAAAGTGAAATTATTTTATTATCTGTCCATGTTACTTACACTACTACTGGTACTATTTTTTTTTTTCTTTATTTACTTGCCTCTTTTTTTACTGTTATGTCATAAAGAGTAATTCTGTTTATTATTTGGCCATGTTACTCATTCTACTACTGTTACTACAATATTTTTGGGGGGTGGGTATTTACTTGCCTTTGTTAATGATGTTATATCATAGTGTCCTGTTTTTTATCAGTCGTGTTACTTATACTATTACTGCAACTACAATATTTTTTATTTACATGTCTTTATTTAGTATGTTATATCTGAAAAAATGTGGCTTTAGCTCGTGAGAATAAGTTACCAATAGTGTCTCCCCCTCTTCCTCTCACCACTAGAATCTTCTCTTAGTTACTCATTGGGATAATGATCACTCACTTTACTATGCAGAGATTCTGGGAGAAATAAGCCCCACCCACTGATGACGTCACATCTACTAACGTGGGAGATACCGTGATTTGCTATGACGTCATCAGGGGGGTGTGGCTTATTTTGCTCGGTAACTTAGCAGCGACTATACATGGGGCACACATGATCCCTTGCAAGTTTCTGTGTCTAACTGTACATGACCGAGCGAGATAAGCCCCACCCACTGATGACCTCATAGCTACTAACGTGGGGGACAACGTGATTAGCTATGACGTTGTCAGGGGGTGGGGCTTATTTTGCCCGGAATTTTTTGCGGCGAATATACATGGGGCACAC